>NC_059390.1:24952500-25252500 GCF_019703515.2 Myxocyprinus asiaticus | reverse complement strand
AAATTCCATTAATTGGTTTTATTGGGGAATAGATTATTAACGATAACCTTTAAAGACAGACCTGCCGTGAGTTCCATAATTTCAAGTTTTTAAAAATTGTGTTTAATAGCAGAATTCCTGGTAAAGAAATACACTATCCAACAATAAGAGAATCATAGCAAAGAAACCGCTGCAAAATTCACGCACTGTCAATGACGCAATCGAGTCAGTCTCCCTACACTCTCAAACTACTTATATATTTGTAAATACCTGAATATTATGCAAAAACATTTAAATATATTGTTTCTATACTTATAATCAACAACTTAAAATCAATAGTTTTATATTTTTCCATTGTTTTTAATTTGGTTACGTCATTCACAGTGCTTCATGGGATTGTAGTTCATTCCCTCATAAAAGCCATTAAAGAGCACCTATTATGGTTTTTCAAATATTACCTTTCATGTAGTGTGTTATATAGCTGTTTGTGAATGTAAAAAAGTCTGCAAAGTTTCAAAAATCAAAGTGCACGACAAATGGAGTTATTGACTCCCAAAAGAAAGAACCGATTCTGAACACCTGAAACGAGTCGTTAGTAATTCCAGACTTACTTCCTGTACGAACCTACGTAATTTGGTAACAAAAGACCCGCCTCTAGTTTTCATTGGCTGTTCGTGAACAGCTTTGACCCGCCCTCAAACGCTACACTAAGCGGTAGACCAATCACAACAGACTGGGACATCTGACCAATCAGAGCAGAGTAGGTTCTCTGAAAGGAGGAGTTTAGAATGAATCCTTTAGAATGGATCATTGAACGAGTCGTTTTTGACACTGGGAAAAAAAGGTAATGCTGCAATTTAAATTAGGAGCAAATTAAAGTGTTTTTTAACCTTGGATGCATGTAAATCTATTGTATGAGACCTTTAAAACAAAATTAGGCACGTTTAAAAACCATAATAGGTGCTCTTTAATGGCACTTTTCCACTGCACGTTATGGTTCAACTCGACTCTGCTCGCTTTACTTTTCTGAGCTTGCTTTTCCACTGCAGTTTAGTGCCGCTTCAGCATGGGTGGGATTATAGGCTGATCGGCATAGTTGCGCCGCCTCTACTGCCGTGACATCATCTTAAACCCGACGCAAACATTACTGACCATAAACAATAACACGACCACTAGCTGTAAGCTACTAGCTCATTGTGCTGCATAAAGCAGTTATTGCATGGTGATTTTACACAAGTGTAACAGTTAAATTGGCCTGGTTGTTTTAGAAGAAAGCTTTCCAGTAGCTGGTCAACTAAATAAAGTGATGCTTTCAAGCAGAATATAGAGTTAACGTAATAAAACTTACCATCCTCCATCGTGGACTCCAACAACGCCGTGGCCGAGTCCAGGGCACTCTCCCTCCCATTGCTCACTGGTCTATTGCCATAGATAGCGTCCATTTGGTCGAACCACTTCCACTTTCTTCTGTTTGAATCACTCCGGCTGTTGTGGTGCTTGATGGTTCTGTAGTCACTTACGTTTTTTTATCTGTTAGCCAATCGATTTGCTTACACGTGATATTTCAAGCCAATCGGCTCACGTGGTGGAAGATATGTCCTTTGACATGTAATCGAGTAGCCAATCAACTCATGTACTCTCTCTTTGTCTAACATTGAAATTGCTCAGTTTTGCAGATAAGCTTGCAGCACTCTGTGATAATTTTTCTCTGAAATTAATTTTTCTTTGGTGGTTGCTGGGGATTTTCTTCTACCGGCTTGCACGGTAAGGTCTGCTTTTGGCCCTGACGCTTAGGAGCGTATCTATAACAAAATAAGCCTTAGCCAAATCAGGCCTGGCACACATATAGTTCAAATTTCCTCAACTTGTCAGCTTGCATCGCCGGAAGTTGCTTCGTCGCGCGATACCGCTGGCGGTGTGAATGAGGCTTTAGCCAAATCTGGCCTGGCACACATCAATATCTTAGGTCATTAGTTTAAATAAATCCACACATAGCAAAGTAAAGTCACTTGTTAAAAAACCTCTGGGCTTTCCTGGTCCAGGTACACATTATGAGTCAGGTCCCTAGCCGTTTAAGCCATTCAGCCAAGCAGTCCAAGGCACACATAAAGATTTAATTAATTAGCATTACGTCATTTTGCCAAGCTGGCCAAACCACACTTAGCTAGCATACACTCGGTGCACATGGTTCTTCAGAGTAATCGTGTTGCCGATTAACTTGTGTACTCTCTCTTCATCAAACATTTAAATTGCTCACTTTTGCTGCTAAGCCGGTTTCACTGCAGCATGCTGCTAGAGTTATTCTCTGAAACTCTCCACCTGTCTAGATCTACTACACAGGGATTGTATGTCTAATTGTGTAGCAGCATGTCATACATGCTTAATGCAGCATGTCTGTGTATGATCTAGCAGTAGCATAGTCTTTGCACTTGCTCTTCAGCAGCAGCGTAGCAGATCTAGTTCGCCAAAACCAACATCCTATCAGTGTGTTACTCTCACATTAACATGCTGAATCTTTCTGAGAGTTGTCATGACTGAACTTAGGTCATTTTTAAAAAGTAGTAGGCAGTATACTGTATTTTCTGCACAGTAAGCAGTAAGCTAATATTCCATTTCAAACATTTGGAATTTTCTGTTTGTATTGGGTTAGTTGTTGTGTTCTATTGGTTAATAGGAGTCAGGCATAAGCACTTGGAGTGAAACCATTGTGTGTGTGTGTGTGAAAGCTGAATATGATGAAACTTCCCTTTGGGGACATCTGAGGAAATTCTCATTCAGAAAAAGGATGCATACATATATAATTTTATTATTATTATTGGCTAAAAGTTTTCTTTTAAGGTTAGGGTTTGTCTGTAATTATAATTTGCTTTATATGAAAACATTAGAAGTCTATGATAGGCCCCCATTTAGGCAAACGTGTGTGTATGATTGCCAGTCCTATATTAGCCATTATCAAGGTAAAAATAATAACTTTTCAGTGAGATTTGGGCACCATCCATCCTCTGAGCTTCCCTAAATATATGATAGAGTTAAACTCATATTTTAAATATCACTCAGACTAATTGCCCAGGCACAATAGAAACTCCAAACTCCTGCCTGCCTATCTGTGTGTGTGTGTGTGTGTGTGTGTGTGTGTGTGTGTGTGTGTGTGTGTGTGTGTGTGTGTGTGTGTGTGTGTGTGTGTGTGTGTGTGTGTGTGTGTGTGTGTGTGTGTGAAAGAGAGAGATTGTACCCTTCTGGATTTGTGTATAGATGTGTGTGTGTGTGTGGCGTCTCTTTGCAGAGAGAGTTTATATAAGCTGTAAACAAGAGCAGCTCTGTCCTCCTGCTGCAGGAGGAAGAATGAGAGCGAGGGGACCAGAAAAGAGGAGAGAAAGTGTGTTAGAGAGTACTTTACCCTGTCAGTCCTGTCAGAAAGGACATCCTAGTGCAATTTGATTTAAAGAAATAGTTCACACAAAAATAAAAACTCTTGCTGCATCCCAATTTGTCTACTTATACTATGCCCTTAAAGTGTGCACTCTTTTTGTGATTGAAAAGTGTCTACTCTTCAGTGTGTAGCAAAAAAGGGTGCAAGTTTTGGGACATACTGTCACATCATAAAATCACGTCTTGAAACCAAAGACCCTTCAGCCACATTGTTGTATGGTTATGTGTATCCTGTAACCGTACATTGACCTGTCAATCATACTGTTACAGTTTTCATGAGATACATGTTCCTCATTTAATTTTTACTATCAATCATTTATTTTTATTTTTTTTGCATTCATAGTTTTAATTAGTGACTGATGAAGTCAGACTACAGACTGTGTTTTCCTTGGGATATAACACTCAGTGTGCTCTAAACCAGTTGACATATTGTTTTATAGCGATAAGTAGCATTCTTTGTTTTTTGATATTAACATTTTATTGATAAAAAACAAAGGGTCAAATAAAACACAATAATGAAGGAACATAACATACACACAGAATCAAGTTATATCAAATTATATATCCCTCCCTCTGAACATCCCCCCTCCATCTCCCAGACTCTGAATTAGCAGGGAGTAATACCCTGATGCCTCATGACCTTTTCCAAAAGCTCCCAGAGTATCTGCCGCTTTAGGGGGGTGTATGCTACTCCCAAAAATAGTACAGAGCAGATGGCGCAGCTGTAAATACCTTAAAAATTGAGACCTGGGAATCCCAAAATTTTGAACCATATTTTCAAAGGATCTCAACAATCCACTCTCATATAGGTCACCGAGCATATTAACCTCCCTCACAATCCAATCTGTCCGGCAGAAAGGGGAGTTATTAATACATAATTTTGGGTTCAGCCAAATGCTTCAAACAGCATTTAAATAAATGTTCGAATTAAACACTCTGGACACTTTTGTCCATACTGAGTGCAAATGCGAGATAACTGGGTGTAACCTAACTTCTTCGTTAGTTTGATAGAAAGGCTTTGCAATGGCAAAATAGGGGCAAGAACTTCCTGTTCAATACGAAACCAGGGAGGGGCTCTCTCAGGTGGAAGCGACCAGTGGGCCAAATGTCTGAGACCGAATGCATAATAATAAAACAAAATCTTGGGTAGTCTTAGCCCACCTTTGTCAACCGGCCTATGCAGCTTACTGAAATGTAATCTGGGATGTTTACCATTCCAAATGAAAGACTTTGCTATGCTATCAAATTGCTTGAAATAAGAGAGGGGGACATCTATACGGAGAGATTGTAGCAGGTAGTTGAATTTTGGAATACAATTCATTTGAATAACATTAACTTTCCCAATCATGGATAAATGTAATGAAGCCCACCTGCCCACGTCACTCGAAGACCTTTTTATTAAAGGGTCAAAATTAACTCTAACTGCAAATTTGCTGGGAATAAAATACCCAAATACTTAATGCCCTGTTTGGGCCAGTGGAAGGCGCCTGGCTGAAAAGCCATTACCGGGCAGTACGTTGTAAGAGCCAAAGCTTCGGATTTAGACCAATTCACTCTGTATCCTGAGAAATTAGAAAATGAATTAATAATTCTGTGGAGGCAAGGTATAGATCTAGTAGGGTCGGAGACGAATAATAAAATATCATCTGCGTAAAGCAAAAGCTTATGCGCCACAAAATCATCCTCCTTTCTTATCACAGCTGTTAATGGTTCCAGGGCAAGACAGAACAATAATGGGGAAAGAGGGCAACCCTGCCGGGTGCCCCTGTCCAGAGTAAAATAATCTGAAATTAATCCATTTATTTGTACTGCCGCTACTGGGTGTCTATAAAGTAACTTAATCTATCCAATAAAAGTATTCCTGAACCCGTATATTTCCAAAATTTAAAAAAATAATCCCATTCTACCATATCAAATGCCTTTTCGGCATCAAATGAGATGGCAGCGACCGGAATCTGATAGTTCACCACTGACCACATGATAATGATGAAACGCCTAAAGTTATCAGAAGAGCTGCGGCTCCAAATAAATCCCACCTGATCTATATGTATAGGAGATGTCATTACTTAATCGGTTAGCCAAAATTTTGGACAATATTTTTACATCTAGCTGGATCAGGGAAATTGGATGGTAACTCTTACACTCACTTGGATCTTTGTCCTTTTTAAGAATCAGACTGATCCGGGCTTGTGTCATGGTTGGCGGAAGCTTTCCATTCTTTAATGATTCCGCATAAACTTCTAGCAAAAGTGGAGCCAATTCTGTAGCAAAAGATCTAAAAAACTCAGTGGCAAAGCCATCTGGCCCTGGAGCCTTGCCTGTATGCAAGGTCTTAATTACCTCACCAAGCTCCTCCAAGGTTATCTCAGAATCAAGAGAATTGTTTTGCTCATTCGTCAGTCTAGGGAGTTCTAATGGTTCCACAAAGTTTCTAATATCGTCATCAGTAGACGAAGATGTGGAACTATAGAGATCAAGGTAGAATTCTTTAAAAGCATTATTAAAATCAATGGCCGAGGTAAAAAGTTCACCACCAGCAGATTTCGGAGTCGTGTGGCGCCATGCGAGGATCGGACGTGTGAACGTGAGCTCTGCGCACTTTGTTAGTTTTAATCATTTTTATCTCATAAACTGGTGAGATTCGATACACTCTGATTCTTAACGGTTCTAGGAAGACAATATGTAAAAGAATTAAATCCTCGGGCTCTGGAGACATTAAAAGACACTTACGTGCTCAAGCTGAAGCCCCTGAGCAAAAGGCCGAAAGCCCGGGACTCAGTTTGGCCAGTGTGGTGAAAGAGATTCAGCGTCAACTGTCAAGCATGTCAGTGATGCTGACGAAGGTCGTTGCTGACTTGGAGGATCTTGCTGTAATACGTTGATCAATCACTGCCATGGAGACGAAATTCACTGAGATGGTTACAAGAGTGTTGGATGTTGAGAAACAGATCGATTATCTGGAGTAATCGGAGAGGGAATTAGCTGCTAATCTGCTAGCGACCAAGACAGACTTGGAGCGTGTTTAAGACCTTGAGACTCGTAACCGGCAAAACAACATCTGAATTGTTGGAATTCCTGAGGACAAAGAAGGCAGAGATATGGTGAAATTCCTAGATGGGCTCTTGCCGAGTCTGCTTGATATAACAGGCCATAAGCTGGAAATCGAGCGAGCTCACAGAGTTCCAGCTCTGTGATCTGCGGAGGGAGACAGGTCCGATCAATTTTGGCCAGATTTCTGAGATCAACCAATAAAGATCTTGTGTTACTCAAGGTGAGGAGTAAAGGATGGCTTTCTTGGAAGAACCACAACATTTTCTTGTTCCCAGACTTTGCGAATTCGACAAGAGAGAAACGTGATCAATTCAAGGAATGCAAGAAGCTCTTACATCAACCATCAGCACATTTCACTGAGGGAATGGTAGAAAAAGACTTGCTCTGCTTTATATATCTAGCCAAAAGCTTCCCTACTTTGTCCCCCGACTCAAAGTATGACTGTCTTACCCTGAATAGCCAAAACTCCACCTTCCGTGACAAAATAGTATTATATCTGTATTTCAATTGGGTCATTTCTCTGAGGCCATCAGACGACATTCAGTGCTTCAGCTCTGCCTCGGCACTTTTAATATTCCCTTCCAACTCCACGAGTTCTCGTGCTTTGGATTTTTTGATGAATGAGGTATACTGGATGATCCGACCCCTAAGAACTGCCTTAAGTGCCTCCCAAGCCATGCCCACAGAGGATACTGAGTACCAATTGGTCTCCATATAAACATTGATTTCAGCCTTAACATTTGTTGGAATTCAGGATTTTGCAAAAGGGATACGTTAAAGCGCCAACTATATGATTTCTTTTTCTCCGTATTCGGCAACATCTCTAAACTCACCAGGGCGTGATCTGAGACTAAGATGTTTCCAATTGAGCAATCAATAACAGATGAAATGAGGGACATAGGTATAAAAAAAAAAATCAATTCTAGAATAAATCTTATGAACTGATGAATAGAATGTATAGTCCCTACCAGATGAGTTCAAAAGTCTAAGATTTTTACATATCCTGTGAAGCGTCAGTGTTGCTCTTGAGGGCTTACACACTTTTGCTTCACTATGATCAAGGACTGAGTCCATCAATAGATTCAAGTCTCCTCCCAATATTATATCATGAGGGGTGCCAGCGGCTTGCAACATCCCTTCAAGATCTATAAAAAAGCCCTTATCATCAGCGTTAGGTGTGTAAATATTAGCCAAAATCAACTGTTACCCCTGCATTTCTGCTAAAACAATAATGACTCTCCCTAATTTATCTTTACTCTGTTTGAGACATTTGAATTGTAGATGTTTACTTATCAATGTAATGACTCCTCTGCTCTTACTTGAGCCTGCACTAAAGAAAACATGCCTACCTCATATCTTCCCAGATTTTTCAGCTTCCTGCGGGGAAAGATGCGTTTCTTGAAGAAACACTATATCATATTTCTTACGTTTAAGAACAGAAATAACCTTCCTTCTTTTTATGGGGTGCCCCAACCCATTCACATTCCATGTGGAGATAGACAGTCTACTCATACTAACATTTGACATTTTGACTTATTATATAAAATAGATTGTGTGTCAAAAACAAAATGATAAAGACCACATTCCAACATTAGTGCAACAATCAACCCTGAAATTCCCCCAAAACCAAACAAGTGATCGATCGACGTATTACAACCAGATCCTCAAAGTTTGCGACAACCTTCGCCAGCATTGCAGACATGCTCGCCAGTTGCCGCTGAATTTCTCCCGCCGCACCATCCAAATTGAGTCCCTGGTCTGCGGCCCTGTCTGGGGTATCAGCTTTAGCACGTAAGTGTCTTTTAATATCTCCAAAGCCTGAGGATTTTGAATTCTTTGACATATTGTCTTCATAAAACAGTTAAGAATCAGGGTGTATCTAATCTCACCGGTTTATGACATAAAAAGTATTAAAAACTAGCAAAGTGCGCAGAGCTCGCCGTTCACACGTCCAACCCTCATATTGTGTCACGTGACTTCCCCCAAGATAAGGATTATTAATCATTTATACCCCTTTCTGATTACTGTAAATGGAGCCACTTGATCGTTCGCAATATATTGAGCCAATCAGCGTCTTCGTCCAACAGTGAGAACAAAGTAGTTACGTAACATTTAATGATGTTTTATGTTGTAAAATGGAGTAAATGGAGATGCGCTGTCAGTCTCTTCACTATGTTTGTGGTTTTTCACGGAAGAAATTTGTAGTTCTGAAGCGAACAGTCAGTTCTCTTCTGTCAGGCAAGGGTTTGTGGGCAATACTAGCCGAAAAAGTGTTCACGGTTCCACACTTCGGAAATCTTCCAGAAATAGTAGACCACCCAGGCAACTTTGGGACACTCATTTCGACATACTATGATTTGGGACACCCCGATTCTAATCTTGAGTACTGTTTTACGGCGGATATGTTCCGGATTGGGATGCAGGGTCTGACGACATTTACTTACTCTCTCATGTCATACCAAACCTGTATGACTTTCTCTCTTCCTTGGAACACAAAAAGGAGAAGTTCTGCAGAGTGTTTATTTTGCTCTTTCCCTTAAAACGAAAGCATATTGTGACTTGGCGCTGTCAATATGCACCATAAAAGTACTATAAAAGTAGTCTCTATGATAGAGTTCTATTTTCCAAGTCATTTAATAGCTTTGTGTTAGGAACAGACCTAAATTTAAGTTAAGTTCATCTTAATTTGGCATGCCAGGTTTGATGTCAGTGACATCTAATGCTATGTGTCTCGTAACTGATTTATTCACCTGACCTAATAATGCACAAATTTGTAAATTACTTTCTGTCAGCAATGGAAACCATTAAACTTCACATTGTAAATGTAAAACACAACTGAAATTGTGTGCACATATATTTGTGCAGAAAGGCACAGTATGTTTGATTGCAGAAAATGACTTTGTGTTTTACGTCAGATGTTCGGGGAGCGGTGATCTGTCAGAGGATGGTTTGAGCTCTAATGAGGAAGAGGATAACAGCTCTAACTCCAGCAAGGAGGAAATGAGCCAATCAAAAGATAAAGAGGTAATGCACTTTACACAGATGCACAAGCCAGCATTGCCACATTCTAGTTGTGTTCCGGGTTCAGTATAAGTTCAGCTTTCTCAACAGCATCTCTAATAGTCTTTCAATTATTATATAACTACAAGCTACTAAAAAAAAAAAGTAGCTTACTTTATTAAAGCTATTTAAAGAAAAAATATTTTTAGAGATTGTTCTGATTTCAGAATTCAATAATATCACCTTTGCGAGAGCTGTGTCCGCATTCTCGGCATTAAGTCGAGCTTGTTCACAGTGGGTGCAGGACTGTCCCTTGTCACCGATTTTGTTCGTGGACATAATTTCAAGGCGTAGCCGAGATGTGGAGTGTGTTCAGTTTGGGGGCCTCAGGTTTGCATCCCTGCAATTTGCAGACAATGTGGTCCTGCTGGCATCATCAGTCTGTTACCTCCAGTGTGTGCTGAGGCAGTTTGCGGCCGAGTGTGAAGTGGTTGGGACGAGGTTCTCTGCCGGAAGAGGGTGGATTTTCCTCTTCAGGTGGGGTGCGAGCAGCTGCCCCAAGTGGAAATGTTAAAGTATCTCGGGGTCTTATTCATGAGTGAAGGAAAGTTGAAGCATGAGATCGATAGGCGGATCGGTGCAATGGCTGCAGCAATGCGGTTGCTGTACCGGGCCGTGGTGGTGACAAGGGAGCTGAGCTTGAAGGCAAAACTCTCAGTTTAAGAGTCGGTCTATGTTCCAACCCTCATCTATGGTCATGAGCTTTGGGTAGTGACCTAAAGAATAAGATCACGGAAACAAGCGGCAGAAATTAGCTTTCTTTGCAGGGTGGCAGGGCTCACCCTAAGGGATAGGGTGCGAAGCTCTGATCTCCAAGAGGTCTGAGCATTATTTTTCATTAAAAAGACAACAATAATAGTATAATTATAGTAAGTTTCAATAACGTCCTTACCTTCTCCTTTATTAAAACTTGCATGACTACAAATCTACTGACTTCAGTATAAGAATTATAAACACAAAGCAGATCTACGGTATCATTTTCCTACAGTAGCCTATTTAAACTGCTGATCATGGCTTTTATCAGAAAAGACCACAATAATAGACAAATAATAATAATTCTGTGTTTCAAAAATGTTCTTTCATTGTAAAGCACATTTCACACGAGTTGAGTCGAGGCGTCAACGCTCCGTTCAACGCCAGCATCAAGCGCCGCATTGCCCTCCACATGACGAGTTGCAGAAAGCGTCATAGAGGGCCAATTTACGTGTTTGCCACGTAAAAAAGTGGGAGGTGTGCACAATAAACATTGAAAACTTGTATATGGAAGAGAGAAAAAAAGCTTGCAGTTGCTTTGATAGCAGAAAGTAATAAAAAGACTCGCTAATGTTTAGGTCTAAGCGTTTTCTTGGTGAATTTAAATTAGTTCAGTAACTGGGGTCTCTGATATTCGTAAACGATAAGATAATATTTAATTAAAAGAAATGATGAGACATTCAATGTCTTTTCACAAAATTGGACAGTTTTTAAATAGTTCTTGTTGCTTAGTACTCTCAAAGACATTATTGGTGAAATTGTGTGTGTGAAAAACACTTTGGTGTAAAGTGACGTCACCTCATAGATTTCAATGTATTCTGCAGCGCTGACGCGAGTCATGTAAAAAACCCTTAACGTGTATAAATATCAGTCACTTTTGCTCATTAATTATTGCTCTTCACAATCACAAAAGTGACCGATTATGGTTTCAAAACGGCGAATTTCTCCGAAAGGTGAGGAGTTTGGATGCCTAAATTTTTTTTTTTTTTTTATGCATTCATTTATTTTGTGGTATTTGATAATTTTCCATGGCACACCTGACAATCTTTCACGGCACACTGGTTGGGAAACAATGCCTTAAGCGGCGTAAGGGAATCAGCTTTTTTGTTTACATGGCATTTCAGAACGCCGCTTTCTGCTAAAACCTGGAATAAAACGTTTTCTTAAGTGCTTGTAAACGTGGTCAGTGAATCATTTATGTGATTTAATTAATTTACATTAACTGTCCAAAATAACTTACTCACTAAATCAGGATTTCCCAACGCTAAAGGAAATTGTTAATTATAACTGGTTCATTTACATAAACTTTCCGAAAGGACCGATTCACTTAAATGATTTGGTTTTCCTAGCCGTCTAGAGAGAGGACAGTTTAGGTAAGCGTGTTTGATTACTTCCACGGCCCCATTGCCGCGTTCACAATACAATATGACAAATTTAGCATTTTGTGGCGCTACAGCGAAATTCGTTAAAAAACGTAGCTTGTTACTGAAAAGCCATATTGTGAAAATAGCTGAACTACTATCACGGTACTGAAAAACAAAGTTAGTAGTGTCGCTACTTTTAGTTGGGTGGGGGAAAAATTATCCAATTATATCACTTTTCATTTGATCATGATCCAATCAAATCCAATGGTTCACAACAAGTCCTGTTCTACATTATGTCCTACTGAATGTTCTGTTTCACTCAGAAGTACGTGACATTATACAAGTTAAATCCGTTATGAATGGCTTTTCTTGTCTTTAACGTTCTAAACTTTCAACATGGTTGAGTTTAAACATCAATTTGAAGACAGAAACCTTTCTTAAAAAACAGGTGTGACTTCAAACACTTATGGGTACATCAGTCTCGAGCAGGCACGTTCAGCAGACGGTCTGTCTGGAGACAATCCTGAGAGACCCCCAGACGCACCCTGATCTGAGAAACTGTCCTTTCACTCAAACTTTGTTCTTGTGTTGAGACAGACACCCGATCCAAATAAAGACTGCAGCTCTCACTAGCCCAAAACAACATCAGCCAGCCGCCCACACCCAAACACACACAAACACACAGATGGGAGTTACAGGGCGTTTGTTTTGATATGAGGCTCTATATTGTCTGTAATCATGGTTGGATGCAGAAACTGTGTAAGTTAATGGCACTGTAACGGATATCAAATTGGAATATGTTTTGAGATCATAACAGCATTTAACGTGTGTTTCTGTAGGAGATAGAGAGGGCAAAGAAGAACAAGGTGGTCCACATCGCCATGGAGATCATGAGCTCAGAGAAAGTGTAAGTGTTGTGATATCAGTGATCATAGTGTTTTACATCATGAAGATCTGTTCATTTGTGCTGTGTATATTAACACATTCCATATTTTTGTGGCGACCACTTGTACAGAGTATTTATTTTTCTGTTTCTGAGTTCGCTTTCATTGTGTCTGTGTGTCTTCCCCAGATTTGTGGATGTTCTGAAGTTGCTTCACATTGTAAGTCATTACTGTTCTCACTGTCTCCAGATTTGAATCAGAGAAAAGTTGTGTTTACAATAGAACTGTGTTAGATTTTGTGTTATTGTAGAACATTACATTCAATATTTGATTATCACGGTACACATGAATAGGCATACACAGACACCTGTCTGAGTTTTTTGGACTTTAATGAGTAGTTATGTGTTGAATGCAAGGCTAGGATGAGCAAAAGTTCATGATTGAATATAACAAAAGCGCAGTCAGGGTATTATGTTTTGTAGGCAAAAATTAAGCCTATTTTAGGGCCTTTATGTTTTTTTAGGGATTTTAATTTATTTCAATCTGAAATAATAGAATGCATTATTGTGGCTGACGAGTAAAGCATTGATTATACAAAACAAAAAGTGGCTTTAGAAGTCAATATTTCAAAGTCAAAGCTTGTTTTATTCCCATATCATTAAACATTATCATACAGTCAACAGCAATTGATTTTGCAGTTGAGTTCGTCATTCTGTCCAGTTCACAAAAGACCCGTTCTTACGATCCATCTGCGCTATTTTTAATTGTCGGTCAATGTACATATGAGACTTTTGGAGTGTCTAACTGGTTTTCAGCATTATAAACACCGTGTTTTTAAGACTCTGGGTCAAGTTAAAAGAAGTTAAAACTTTGAAAAGCACATCTCGAGAGCCCTGCTACCTGTTGTCCCTCCCAGCTGTCAAGTGCGCATCCTGTGAGACCAGCTCTCATTTTGTGTAGTGATGGGTCATTCGTGAACAATTCGTTCATTTTGAACGAGTAGTCTCAGAGAGTGATTCGTTCATTTTGTGTTGGATGCGCATTGCGCAACCTCCATTCGTTTGTTGTTACGTGAAAACCGCTTAGGCACTGTACAGGAAACAGAAATGATTAGTTCACCTTTCAACTCTTTTGATCCAAATCGTTTGTTCTTTTGTCACGTGACAGCCGTATACGCTATGCTTTGCTCACACAGGAAACAGAAATAATTAGTTCACCTCTCGAGTCTTCTGGTCCTAGTTGTTCGTTCTTCCCCCCCCCCCACCCCCCAAATTCTCTGTACCGTAATTTGTTTGGACGTTGCATTTTTTTAGTTTAAATAGTTATTTTGTAATTCCCATTTTTACATTAAAACTTCTTCTGAGGGGTTGTGAGCCCTTTATTCATACCTGTGTTAGGTGCAGCACTAAGCACTGCAACCATGCTTTACGCCTAATCCAAATTTCGTAAAAGCACGAAATTCAAGTTACGTTTTTGTAGCAGGGCAACACGAAATTGGCAGTGGGTAGCATTGCTCATGCTATTTGTGGGTGTGTATAGGAAATGCCTATGTAAATGAAGATCCACAAAAGCGAATTTGCTGTTCTTGTGAGAATTAGGTAATTGTGCTTTAGACGTCTGAGAACCACATCTAATGATTTCGCCAACCCACTTATGGCACTTTTCCACTGCACGTTATGGTTCGACTCGAATCGACTCTGCTCACTTTACTTTTCTGAGCTTGCTTTTCCATTGCTGTTTAGTGCCGCCTCTACATGGGTGGGATTATAGGCTGATCGTCATAGTTGCGCTGCCTCTACTGCCGTGACATCATCTTAAACGCGACACAAACGTTACTGACTATAAACAATAACACGACCGCTAGCTGTAAGGTACTAGCTCATTGTGCTGCATAAAGCAGTTGCTGCATGGTGATTTTACACAAGTGTAACAGTTAAATTGGCCTGGTTGTTTTAGAAGAAAGCTTTCCAGTAGCTGGTCAACTAAATAAAGTGAAGCTTTCAAGCAGAATATAGAGTTAACGTAACAAAACTTACCATCCTCCATCGTGGACTCCAACAACGCCGTGGCTGAGTCCAGGGCACTCTCTCTCCCATTGCTCGCTGGTCTATTGCCATAGATAGCGTCCATTTGGTCGAACCACTTCTACTTTCTTCTGTTTGAACCACTCCGGCTGTTGTGGTCCTTGATGGTTCTGTAGTCATTTTTACGTTTTTTTAACTTTTCCCTACACTGTTGGTAGGTCCGGTGGTAGCCGTGTGTGGCCAACAGCTGAGAAACTTCCTGAAAGACTTTTTCGTTTTACATTGTTTCGTTCGTCGCTAACGAGAGGAACACCTGCACCTCGTTTTTTGACCACGCCGTGGTTTTGCGCTCAGCCATTTCTTTTTACAATTCGAAAATCGCATGAACAAATGATACTGCTGTCGCTTTTGCTAACTTTAAAACTAGCGGGTTGATGTCCTGTGTCGCAAATCCAGTGACTCTGGTAGTGACGATTCTCTCTGACCAATCAGTGATCTGCAGGGTTTTGACATTACATTTAATATCAGCTCATCTCGCTTGGAACCTCGACTGAGGTGGTACTAAAAAAAGTATCAGGTACCAGGTACTATCCACAGTGGAAAACCCCCAAAAAGCGCGCAGAGTCGTGTCGAGCTGAGCTGTACCGTGCAGTGGAAAAGCCCCATTAGGCCTAGACCAAGCTCATACTGTAATTGCATGAAAATACCAAAACTTCAGACTCATTGACGTATAATGTATCATATTGCACTGTGCTTAAGACGTAGCTTGAATACGGTTCTTTTAATTCATTCACTTTACAGCACAGTTGCTAAAAATATTAAAGCTACAAAAATAAGTCCAGAGAGCTGTACATACTATAATAAGAGTGAAAGTAACAGAATGAGTGAAATTAATTGAGAGGAAAGAGACGGCAGAGGAAGAACGGGAGGAAGAGAGTGTCCAGAGAGACTGTGCTAAAGGAATAAGAGATCAACACACAGAGTTTTCGGAAAGAAATTTCACCCACCCCCCTTTAACCCACTTGTTTGGCCGTGACCCCAAACAGCTGTCCTAAAGACGTGTGTGTGTTTGTGAGAGAATGTCCTCTCTACTTCCTGTTAAAGCTGTTGATAGACTGTGCTGCAAGTTTGTGTTTCAGTTTGTTGATTTTACTCCAATAGTGTTTGGAAATGTTTTGTTGAGTATTGAGTATGTGACTTTGAGGATAATTGAATTATGTCCATTATCTTTTTTTCTTTTTTTTAATTCAACATCAAGACTTTAACATTTGCATATGAATAAGGGGAAAGTCTCAGGTTGTGTAACTGGTCACCATTTTTTTCTAAGTTGATAATCAAATTTTAGTCTTCACCTTTTCATTTTAAATATAATGTTTAAAAGTACAAATACTCCATGAAGTCTCTCAATTAATATAAGGTAATAAAACGGCATGTGTAATAATTATAAACAAACTAAACATATTGTTTAACATAGTTTTATATGAAATGTAGCAGGACACTTCTATTATTGCTTGAAATTTGATGTTAGCTACCCATGTGCTGATCTTGACTAGCTTGTTTTGTTACTCTACATTGGAATTTGGCATTGGTTAATATCTACATTTTTGTGTCAGGATTTCCGGGATGCGGTTGCCAAAGCAACTCGTGCTAGCGGGAAGCCGTTAGTGGAGGAGAAAGTGTTGAATCAGATCTTGTACTATCTGCCTCAACTTTATGAACTTAATAAAGACCTGCTGAAAGAACTGGAGGAGAGAGTAGCCCACTGGTACATAGCACACAGACAAGCACACAGACACATGCAGACAAATGCTGAGAGAGTTTTTATGGAGCCTCCTAGAGCACGGGAAGGGAATTTATGTGTGCTCTCGCAATAATTTTGCCTTATTATTTAACCATGATGTTACTATAGTAAAACTAACCTACTAAAATACATTAAAGAGAAAAAATTTTAATTATTATTTTTATCACCATAGTTTTGGTTTTCCTGTATTGTTTATATGGTTTTACCATGAATGTCATGGTTAAAATATGGTTGTTGTAGTAAAACCATGGTAAATTTTGTGGTTACTATGGTGGTACTACAAATACGATAGTTCAGCTATGGTTACTATAGTAAAACCATTGTTAATTTTTGTAAGCATGGGTAAAGTTATTGTGAGGGAATGCAAACTATTGCTAAGTAGCTCAAAACTTACTGGGAGGGAACGCAAAGTATTCGAGGGAGTGCAAAATTTGTATCATGGGAATGCAAACTTTTGCAGGGAAGTGTAAATTATTGCAAGGGAGAGCAAACTATTGTGAAGGAATGCAAACTGTTGTGAGAGAGCGCAAAACCTATTGCCAAGGAACACAAAACCTATTGCGAGGGAGCGCAAAACTTATTGATAGGGAACGCAAACTATCGCAAGGCACCCCAGATATTCAGAGGGAGCGCAAAACATATTGGGAAGAAACACAAACTATGCGAGGGAAAGCAAAATTTATTGCCAGGGAATGCAAACTATTTAAGGGAGCGCAAAACTTGTTGCAAGAAAGTATAAACTATTGCGAGGGAACAAACTATTGAGATTGGGATGCAAACAGTTGCAACGGAGTGCAAACAGTTGTGAGAGAGCACAAAATGTATTGCTAGGAAACGCAAACTATCGCAAGGGACCCCAAATATTCAGAGAGAGCGCAAAACTTATTGGGAGGGAATGCAAACTATTTAAGGGAGCGCAAAACTTGTTGCAAGGAAATACAAACTATTGCGAGTGAACATAAACTATTGAGATAAGATGCAAACTGTTTTGAGGGAGTGCAAACAGTTGCGAGAGAGCACAAAATGTATTGCTAGGAAACGCAAACTATTGCAAGAGCCCAAACTATTGCAAGAGAACGCAAACTATCGCGAGGGACCCCAAATATTGAGAGGGAGCACAAAACTTATTGTGGGGAGCACAGACTATTGTGATCAAGTGCAAAGTGTGTTGCGAGGAGCACAAAACTTTTTGGGAGTGAACAAAAATTACTGCAAGGGAACACAAACTATTCGAGGGAGAGCAAAATTTTTTGAGAGGAAACAAACTGTTGCGAGGGAGCGCAAACTATTGGGAGGGAGCACAAACTATTGGGAGGGAGTGCAAGCTGTTGCAAATATTCAGAGGGAGTGCAAAACTTATTGGGAGGGAACACAAACTATTTAAGGGAGCGCAAAACTTGCTGCAAGAAAATACAAACTATTGCGAGGGAACATAAACTATTGAGATTGGGATGCAAGCAGTTGCAAGGGAGTGCAAAACGAATTGCGAGGGAATGCAAACTATCGCAAGGGACCCCAAATATTCAGAGGGAGCGCAAAACTTATTGGGAGGGAACACAAACTATTTGAGAGAGAGCAAAATTTATTGTGAGGGAATGCAAACTATTTAAGGGAGCGCAAAACTTGTTGCAAGGAAATACAAACTATTGAGATTAGATGCAAACTGTTTTGAGGGAGTGCAAACAGTTGCGAGAGAGCACAAAATGTATTGCTAGGAAACGCAAACTATTGCAAGAGCCCAAACTATTACAAGAGAACGCAAACTATCGCGAGGGACCCCAAATATTGAGAGGGAGCACAAAACCTATTGCGGGGAGCACAGACTATTGTGATCGAGTGCAAAGCGTATTGCGAGGGAGCACAAAACTTTTTGGGAGTGAACAAAAATTACTGCAAGGGAACACAAACTATTCAAGGGAGAGCAACATTTTTTGAGAGGAAACAAACTGTTGCGAGGGAACGCAAACTATTGGGAGGGAGTGCAAACTGTTACGAGAGGGCGCAAGCTGTTGCAAAGGAAGCGCAAACTATTGCGAGAGAGTGCCAACTGTTGCAAGGGAGTGCAAGCTGTTGCAAATATTCAGAGGGAGTGCAAAACTTATTGGGAGGGAACACAAACTATTTAATTTAGAGCAAAGTTTATTGCGAGGGAATGCAAACTATTCAAGGGAGCGCAAAACTTGTTGCAAGGAAATGCAAACTATTGCGAGGGAAAGTAAACTATTGCGAGAGAGCGCAACCTTTGCGAGGGAGTGCAAGCTGTACCAAAGGAAGCGCAAACTATTGGGAAGGAACACAAACTAACACGAGGGACTCCAAATATCACAAGGGAGCACAGACTATTGCGATGGAGCACAAAACCTATTGCAAGGGAACACAAATTATTGCGTGAGCCCAAACTATTGCGAGGGAACTCAAACTGTTGCAAGTGAACGCAAACTATTTGAGGGAGCACCAACTATTTGAGGGAGAGCAAAACTTATTGCCAGGTATTGTAAACTATTTTTGTGAGGGAATGCAAAGCTATTTCAGAAAATAAATTCCCTCCCTATCCGCTAAGGGGCTCCATAGTTTATATACTGTCTATAAAGAATATTTAACAGGTATACCTGTTATAGCAATTAAAACATTTATCGTACACCCCTTAATGCTCAATACTGGATTTGTTTGGCATAATTTTTGTGTGTCTCTTGCAGGTCTGATCACCAGAGGTTGGCTGATATCTTTGTTCAGAAGGGTCCGTACTTGAAGATGTACTCCACCTATATACGAGAGTTTGACCATAACGTGGCTCTGCTGGACGAACAGTGCCGCAAAAATCCTCCTTTTGCCAATGTTGTACGTCAGTTTGAGGTATGTTTGTGAAATTGTTCTAGTAACTGTTGCTTTATTAATGCTCGCAAAAATACAAATTTGTGCATTTAAAGTTTTCTTCAAAAACATTTGCATAATATTCTTATGATATTGTTTAAATTGGTCTGTTTAGTGAATATTGAGTTGATGTTTGATTTTTCATTCTTTCTCACAGATGAGTCCTCGCTGTGCTAGTCTGGCATTGAAACATTACCTGCTCAAACCAGTGCAGAGGATCCCTCAATACCAACTGCTGCTTACAGGTACATACATCTTTATATAAGTACAGTTGAAGTCAGAAATTAACATACACTTAGGTTGAAGTCATTAAAACTCATTTTTTTAACCACTCCACAGATTTAATATTAGCAAACTATAGTTTTGGCAAGTCGTTTAGGACATCTACTTTCAGTCATTTTTTCAACAATTCAGATTGTTTCACTTTTAATTGACTATATCACAATTCCAGTGGGTCAGAAGGTTACATACACTAAATTAACTGTGCCTTTAAGCAGCTTGGAACATTCTAGAAAATGATGTCAAGCCTTTAGATAATTAGCCAATTAGCTTCTGATAGGAGGTGTACTGAATTGGAGGTGTACCTGTGGATTTATTTTCAGGCCTACCTTCAAACTCAGTGCCTCTTTGCTTGATATCATGGGAAAATCAAAAGAAATCAGCCAAGACCTCAGAAAAACAATTGTGGACCTCCACAAGTCTGGTTCATCCTTGGGAGCAATTTCCAAATGTCTGAAGGTACCACGTTCATCTGTACAAACAATAGTACGCAAGTATAAACACCACAGGACCGTGTAGCCATCATACCGCTCAGGAAGGAGACACATTCTGTCTCCTAGAGATGAATGTAGTTTGGTGTGAAAAGTGTAAATCAATCCCAGAACAACAGCAAAGGACCTTGTGAAGATGCTGGAGGAAACGGGTGTACAAGTATCTATATCCACAGTAAAATGAGTCTTATATCGACATAACCTGAAAGTCTTCTCGACAAGGAAGAAGCCACTGCTCCAAAACTGCCATAAAAAAGCCAGACTACAGTTTGCAAGTGCACATGGGGACTTTTTGGAGAAATGTCCTCTGGTCTGATGAAACTAAAATGTAACTGTTTGGCCATAATGACCATTGTTATGTTTGGAGGAAAAAGGGTGAGGCTTGCAAGCCGAAGAACACCATCCCAACCGTGAAGCATGTGGGTGGCAGCATCATGTTGTGGGAGTGATTTGCTGCAGGAGGGACTGGTGCACTTCACAAAATAGATGGCATCATGAGGAAGGAAAATGATGTGGATACATTGAAGCTACATCTCAGACATCAGCCAGGAAGTTAAAGCTTGGTCACAAATGGGTCTTCCAAATGGACAATGACCCCAAGCATACCTCCAAAGTTGTGGAAAAATGGCTTAAGGACTACAAAGTCAAGGTATTAGAGTGGCCATCACAAAGCCCTGACCTCAGTCTGATAGAAAATTTGTTGGCAGAACTGAAAAAGCATGTGCGAGCAAGTAGGCCTTTAAACCTGAATCAGTTACACCAGTTCTGTCTGGAGGAATGGGCCAAAATTCCAGCAACTTATTGTGAGAAGCTTGTGGAAGGCTACCCAAAACATTTTACCCAAGTTAAACAGTTTAAAGGCAATGATACCAAATACTAATAAAGTGCATGTAAACTTCTGACCCAATGGGAATGTGATGAAAGAAATAAAAGCTGAAATAAATCATTCTCTCTACTATTATTTTGACATTTCACATTCTTAAAATAAAGTAGTGATCCTAACTGACCTAAGACAGGAAATGTTTTCTACGATTAAATGTCAGAAATTGTGAAAAACTGAGTTTAAATATATTTGGCTAAGGTGTATGTAAACTTCAGACTACAATTGTACATAATACACTTAGCTGTGGATCAGGAGGAAATTTCATAAAGTCAACAGATCTCTTTGTCCCTTTTTTTATATTCCAATTTGCTGTTTCATGCCTATTTCAGATTATTTGAAGAACCTTCCTGAGGATTCGTCCGACTACAAAGACACACAAAGTGAGAGCTCACATTTTTCCTTAGAAATAATACAATGCACACACTAGAGAGTTATTCTTATATGTCAGCAAAAGGTAACAAAAATCTAGTGATATCTTAAATGAGGACTCTTTGAGCAGAGGTCTTTCTCTTGTCTGAGTTTGGCTAATATACTAGTTCTTACAATTTTCTCATGCTTGATTTGATGCTTATACGTAAGACCTTTAAAATAATTGAAACTTTTCTGGTTTGATTTGGTTTACACAGCTGCTCTTGGTGTGGTGAAGGAAGTTGCAAACCATGCAAACGACATTATGAAACAAGGGGTACGACAAACGCACAACCACACAAACACCTCATCATTAATATTTCAGGGAGGTTGAGCGGCTGGCTCACTGGTGCAGTCATAACAACCTGGAGCTCAACACGCTCAAATCAGTGGAGATGATAGTGGACTTTAGGAGGAACACTGACCCCCCTCACCATTCTAAACAGCACTGTGGCAGCAGTGGAGTTATTCAGGTTCCTGGGCACTACCATCACACAGGACCTGAAGAGGGAGACCCACATTGACTCCATTGTGAAAAGGCCCAGCAGAGGTTGTACTTCCTTCACCAGTTGAGTTAGTTCAACCTGCCACAGGCGCTGCTGATACAGTCCTACTCAGCAGTCATTGAGTCTGTCCTCTGCACTTCAGTAACTGTCTGGTTTGGTTCAGCTACGAAATCAGATATCAGAAGACTACAAAGGACAGTTCAGACTGCTGAGAGGATTATTGGTTGTGCCCTGCCCTTCCTTCAAGAACTATACACTTCCAGAGTGAGGAAAAAGGCTGGAAAAATCACTCTGGACCCCACTCACCGTGCCCACTACCTTTTTGAACTGTTGCCTTCTGGCCAACGCTTCAGAGCTCTGAGCACCAGAAGCATCAGGAACAGTTTTTTCCCTCAGGCTATCCATCTCATGAACAGTTAAAACTATACTATAATTATGTGCAATACACAGCCTAGTCAATTATAATATTTAACATATCCTACCTCTTCTGCATTACATTCTCTTGCACTGTATATAACCAATTTGTATTTGTACATACTATATATATATATATATATATAATTGTCTTATTGTGTATTTCTATATATACTTATATTTCTATTCGCTCTTTTTTTCTATTCTTTCTATTTTTTATTATCTCTGTCTTGTTGTATTGTTTGTGCACTGGAAGCTTCTGTCACCAAGAAAAATTCCTTGTATGAGGAAGCATATAGTACTTGGCAAGAAAGTTAATTCTGATTCTGATTCTGAATATGTATGACTTCTAACACACATCTCATTGTATTCAGGATAACTTTCAGAAACTGATGCAGGTTCAGTACAGTCTCAACGGTCATCATGAAATTGTGCAGCCTGGCAGGGTAAGAAAGACCGCATTACCCATGATGCAGTCATTAGGTGCGCCTGCAATCTGTGTTGCTGATCTAACAAACTGGGTTTCTGTGTTTCACATGCAGGTTTTCTTAAAGGAGGGAACCCTGATGAAACTCTCCAGAAAAGTTATGCAGCCGAGAATGTTTTTCCTGGTAAGAAATACATATATTAAGTTATATACAGTATATCAAGTTTTGCCATACAGCATTTATAGTATACACCGATCAGCCACAACATTAAAACCTCCTGCCTAATATTGTGTAGTTCCCCCTTGTACCGCCAAAACAGTGCCAACCTGGATCTCAGAATAGCGTTCTGAGATGATATTCTTCTCACCACAGTTGTACAGAGTGGTTATCTGAGTTACCGTAGACTTTGTCAGTTCGAACCAGTCTGGCCATTCTCTGTTGTCCTCTCTCATCAACAACTGCTCTGTACAGTTGTGGTGAGAAGAATATCATCTCTGTTATAGAATATAATGCTATTCTGAGATGCGGGTTGGTGCTGTTTTGGTGGCACGAGGGGGACCTACACAATATTAGGCAGGTGGTTTTAATGTTGTGTCTGATCGGTGTATATGGGATGGCCATATAGTGATTAAATGGGTTAATTTATTGTTGAAATGTCCATATTAGCAGGTCATTTACTGTATAAGCTTGTTCTTCATATGACTCGCCCATATGTGATGTAATGTGGTGTAGTGCTTTGTTGTAATTGGGACAGTGAATATCAGTTTTCTCTCACAGTTTAATGATATTCTGCTGTATACGACACCAGTGCAGTCCGGCCAGTATAAAGTCAACAGCATGCTCTCTCTGGCTGGTATGAAGGTCAGATACCCACTGTCTCAAACACACACACACTAAAAACACACTACAGGAGATGTAACCTTTATTTGTGTCTCACGTCTTTTATAGGTGAGCAAGCCGAGTCAGGAGGCTTATCAGAATGAGTTAAACATTGAGAGTGTGGAGCGCTCCTTCATACTGTCTGCCAAGTAAGACACTCACGCATACACTGGGGTTGTAGCCCTAATACACCACACAACAAGTGTTTGGAAAAAACAATTGTGAAGTTTTGGGTCCAGAAGTCATTTCAGTAGTGGAATCAATAATTATACATGACGCTAATTATTTTTAAATCACTAAAAGGATTAAATATTTGGTACTATTTTAATTGAAATTACTTGCAGTTCAGCCACAGAGAGAGATGAATGGTTGGAAGCCATCGCTAAAGCAATAGATGACTACACCAGAAAGAAGATTTCATTCTTCTCCAGCAAAAGCCAAGAGGTGTGTGTGTGTGTGTGTTTATTTTACATGTATGTTTTTGAGTATCTGGGTTAGATCAAATGTATAGTGCTCTCATCTAGAGATATTTTTAACCGATATTTCCACTTTTCCACTTAATCTGTTATCGGTTATTTATCATCGGTTTACCAATCATGTAAAACAAAAGACTTTACATTTTAAATATTAATCAGGCTAAGTGTGGGGATTTGTATATTGCACCTAAAACTAATCAAATTAATTATTTGTAGACACAGTATAAGTTTTTTTTAAAACAGTTCACCAGAGGTTAGTGATAAATAATTATGTTGTTAATGTGCCTAAAAGCAGAAATATCAGATACTTAAACCAGTAATTAAAAAACCAATAATGGTCAATCTCTCATCTTCATGTACTGTATGTTCCTATGAAAGGTATCTTCTCTTTCATTGCAATGCAGAAAACAACTAACTGTGAAAAACTCAAATTCAAACTACTTTTATTCTCCTGATTATCACACTAACTTTTTGCAAAACACACATTCTCACTATCTACATACTACCATTAATTACCATTCCTAAAATAAACAAACTATGCATGCAAACTCATATTCTCACTCTCTGCATTCTACCATTTATTATGTTTCTTAAAAAAAGATATTTTCATGCAAAATGCATTTTCTTATGAATTGCATGTTCTCGTTATTTGCAAAGCCTCATATCAGTAACGTTTGGAACAAAACGCAAATTCTCACTGTTTCCTTTTAATGTCAATATTTCAGTTCCTTCCAATTCCTATCGTACCCTAATTGCATGCTCCAATCCATTGTGCTTTATAAAGTCACTTACTTTGCATGCAAACATGTATTCTCTCTGTTTGCTTTCTACCATTAATCATAGCTTTTAAAATATCTATCTTTGTGTGAAAAAGTATGTTCCTATGAAATGCACCTTCTCGTTCATTGCAATGCTGAAAACTACTAACTGTGCGGGCAAAACACATATTCTTACTGTTTGCAATGCTTAACTTTCCCTAATTGCATGCTCCAGACAATTGTGCTTCATGAAATCAAAATATACTGGATGTGTGTGATATCCAGTTGAATGTTCTAAGGCCTGTTCAAACAAAGTCTATTGTAGACTAAACAACATAAACATAAAATGTTCACAAACAATACACCAGAACAGTTTAAACCTGTCCGATGCCAAATTCTTAATTTTCTGAAAGATAAATAAATACATAAATAAATACCCAGCATAAATAAAATGAAAAGTACAGTGGGGCCCAAAAGTCCACTTTGACAAGTAAAATGAGAATAAGAAATGTTTATTATTTAAGATTCTGAACTATTTCTAGGCCACTAATGAAATACATTTAAGATAATATGCTATTGAATTAATTGTATTAAATTAGAAAAATGCAAAAAAGTAGTAGTAGTGGCACTGGTGGTCTCATGTAACTGTATGTAATTGACATGAAAAAATAAATAAATAAAATAATCAGAGCCTGCATAAAAAAAATAGTGGCTAGTCACAGTACGATATCTTGAAGGAGTCTATAGAGGTGCATTGTTTATAATAAAAAATGTGTGCATGTTTTTGTGCTGAAACAGACTGTAAATAGTCATTTATCTGTTTGTCTAATGTGTTTGGGTTTTCTCTGTGTAGTTGGAGGGAATTTCTGACGATGGTCTTCCGCTGGGCTCTAAAGCTCCAATCTGGATTCCAGATTTGCGGACAACCATGTGTATGATTTGCACCTGTGAGTTCACGCTTACCTGGAGACGTCACCATTGCCGTGCCTGTGGAAAGGTCAGAGATCAAAGAATCAGTCCCAGACATTGTGTTCTATTTTGTCGAGTGTACAAATAGATCTGATGACTGTTTTGGCGACAGGTGGTGTGTCAGGCGTGTTCCTCTAATAAATATTACCTGGAATACCTGAAGAATCAGCTGGCACGAGTGTGTGATCACTGCTATATTAAACTACAACACAAGGGTATGAGATTTCTGCTGTCACCCACTTCTTATTCTCTTTCTTGCTCTTCTCTTACTCCACCTTCTCTACTAATAGTGTTATTTAAAGCACATACTTTTAATTAGTGGTGTTTTCACTATTATTTCTGCACACACAAACCTCTAACCTTAAAGGGATAGTTCACCCAAAAATGAAAATTCTCTCATTTACTCACCCTCATGCCATCTCAGATGTGTATGACTTTCTTTTTTCTGCAGAACACAAACGAAGATTTTTAGAAGAATATTTCAACTTTATAGGTCCATACAATGCAAGTGAATGGTGACCAAAACTTTGAACCAAAAATCACATAAAGGCAGCATAGAGTAATCCAGACTCCAGTGGTTTAATCCAAATCTTATGAAGCAATATGATAAGTGTGGGTGAGAAACAGATCAATATTTAAGTCTTTTTTTTACTATAAATCTCCACTTTCACTTTCACATTCAGCCACCTATTGGTCAGTGCTGTTCAAAGGTGGAGATTTAAAGTATAAAAGGACTTAAATATTCATCTGTTTCTTGACCAAACCTATCATATCACTTCTGAAGATATAGATTAAACCAATGGTGTCTTATGGATTACTTTTATGCTGCTTTTATGTGCTTTTTGGAGCTTAAACATTTTAGTCTCAGAGACCTTCAGAGCTGAAATATTTTTCTAAAAATCTTCATTTGTGTTCAGCAGAAGAAAAAAGGTCATACACGTCTTGGATGGCATGAGCGTGAGTAAATGATGAGAGAATTTTCATTTTTGGGTGAACTATCTCTTTAAGTGTGCAAATCATCCCCACCTTTGTACACCCTAGCAACCAAATAGCAACCTATAAACACCACTCAGAACACCAATGCAACTGCAGAACAATGCCCTGGCAACCACTCAGAACACCTTAGCAGCAGCTTAGCTATGCCTTGGCAACCCCCCAGCAATGCACACACTTAAAAAAACTCAGAACACCTTTTCAACTATATATTAATGCCCCCAGCGCCCTTGCAGTCGCATAGCAATGCAGTAAAAAAACTCTCTAAACATCTCAGCACAAATCACATTTTCTTCATAAAATGTAAAAATCACTTTTGCTTTTCTCTCTTAGGTGACCAATCCAATGTGACCGTTTCACCTAGTGGGCGGAGTTCCACATTTGCTTTTTCTAGAAAACAGAAGAAGATTCCTTCAGCCCTCAAAGAGGTAACCTTTAGTACACCAATAGCAAATCATATGCTGTGTTTATATCATATGTTATGTCACTGTAGTGAGGACTGTTTCTACAACAACACTGATGTCATATTAATATGTAACTATTTAAATGTCATCTCGCTCACAGGTGTCGGCCAACACTGAAAACTCTTCTATGAGTGGATACCTACAAAGATCCAAAGGTCACAAGAAGCCCTGGAAGAGACTGTGGTTTGTCATCAAGAACAAAGTTCTCTACACTTACGCTGCTAGCGAAGTACGTTGCCCATATTTGTGCGATAACTTTCAGCCAGTGTTGTGGATGCCTCAAGTTACTCATAGTTTAACCTAGTTAAGCTACAATCAGGCTACTCTTTTGATAATGTAGGGACAATAGCTACACTTCAGGCTACTAACAAAAAGTAGCAAAATACATTGAAGTTATTTAAGATGACAATACTTTTTAACAATGTTACTATCAGACAGTGTTGGGGAAGCGCTCAGGATTCATAGTAATAAACTACAGTCAAACCTTTTGAAAAGGTAGTTTTAACTACAAAACTAACAAAAAGTAGCTCACATTGGAGCTACTTAAAGGGATAGTTCACCCAAAAATGAAAATTATCCCATAATTTTCTCACCCTCATGCCATCCCAGATGTGTATGACTTTCTTTCTTCAGCAGAACACAGATACAGATTTTTAGAAGAATATTTCAGCTCTGTAGGTCCATACAATGCAAATGAATGGTGACCAGAACTGTGAAGCTACAAAAATCACATAAAGGAAACATAGATGTAATCCAAAAGACTCCAGTGGTTTAATCAATGTCTTCAGAAGTGATATAATAGGTGCGGGTGAGAAACAGATCAATATTTAAGTCCTTTTTTTCACTCTAAATCTCCACTTTCGCTTTCACTTTTACATCTGAAAGTCATGTGGTGCCTGTTTAGTTTCACTTTCACATCTGAAAGTTAAAGTGGAGATTTAGAGTAAAAAGGACATAAATATTTATCTGTTTCTCACCCACACACATTATATCACTTCTGAAGATATGGATTTATCCACTGGAGTCTTATGGATTACTTTTGTGTTTCCTTTATGTAATTTTTTGGAGCTACAAAGGTCCATTCACTTGCATTGTATGGACCTGCAGAACTGAGATATATTTCTAAAAATCTTTGCTTGTGTTCTGCTAACGAAAGAAAGTCATACACATCTGGGATGGCATGAGGGTGAGTAAATGATGAGAGAATGTTCATTGTTGGGTGAACTATCCCTTTAAATAGAAAATTCCTTCCATCAGAGCAATTCAAGCTTGAAGTACCACCTGTATTCAGCAGTGGGCAGTAAGCGAGACGCTAGCTGTAAAGGCAACGCGCAACTGTACAAAGCTGCGTTTTTACGCAGTGTTTATGACGCAGTGCAATCAAAGTTGCACGCTTCAAAAGTGTGCGTCTGACATGTGTTCATTGAAGCGTCCTTAGACAAGCTCTTATAATAAATCTATGTCGGACTGATTGACGAATTCAATTGCAAAATGTAGTGCTGTGGACTATAGGTCAATGGTTGTCTTATGTTCATCTATAGGCACTTTTTGTTTTTTCTTAACAAAGCTTTACTCTTCTGCCACAATAATGTAATGCATTTTAATTATCTGAATTATTATTATAAAATAAATAATATTTATAATTATTTAATCATTATATATTGAATTATTGTTTTTTGAAGGGCTTTCTCTTCAAATATTTATATATCCGATTAATTCGGCATATGTTATTAATCGGCATATGTAATTCATTTGATTACACATTTTAATCGATTGACAGCCCTAATAAATATTAAACTGTCTTCTAAAAAATTATTTATTTTTGCAAGTAGAGCAGTATGTATCTGGCACAAAAAATAAGGATCTCAATTTGGGTGACCGCATTAAACTAAATATATTTAAAGGTGCACAAAGTCATTTATTCCTCATTAAAAAAAATTACTCCTAAAGCAATGAATTGTAATTCTAAAACATATGTATGAGCACTCACGTGAGATTAAGACTCCAGTCATATCAGTAACCTTATAAAAGCTGTTTTATTCTACACAGAGAGGGTCCCCTTAAGGGGGCTGCCATGTTAAAATCATATGACCAGTCAAAAATGACTCGCTTAATCTCAGTAACCACCCTCTTATTGGACATTTTTCATCTTGGATTAATTTAATCATAACTCACTGTGAATAGAGAATTTCTACAATGCCATCTGTAACTAAAAACTATTGTTTTTAAATAATGCTGCATCCACACCGCTAGGTGTCACTATAAGTCCAAGATGACATAAACATTTACTGAGTGCACCTTTAACTAAAAAGCACCCCAATTTATGTAACTGAGTACATAGTTACAAACAACACAATTTAACAAAATATTCAGCAAAAAAAATAAAAGAATAAAATGTATGACTTGTGACTGATGTGACACAACAAAACTGAAACGTTGAGCAAAAAATTCTGGGAACACCTTTGAGTCATTTTGTTGAGCTACACTGCTACTTGTTGGAACAAGTTACTTTTTTCGGAAAAACTACATAATTGTGAAAATAGCTGAGCTACTGACAAAGTGTGAAATATAGTTACGTTTATGTCAGTATTCGCTGCTACTAAATGAGTTACTCCCCAACACTGCTTTTTAGCAATTTTAATTTTAGTAATGAGAGTAACAAGTGTGCGTGACGTGATGAAATGCATCATGTGAGATGATTTTGTGTTTTGTCAGGATGTTGCAGCGTTGGAGAGTCAGCCGCTGCTGGGCTTTTTCCTCAGAGAGGAGAAGACGGGGCCGGCTCAAAAACTACAGTTTAAACTTTACCATAAAAACACTCTCTACTACATCTTCAGAGCTGAGGATATCCCCACCGCTCAGAGGTATGCAAGCAGATTAAGAACAGAAACATGCTCAGGGGCCTGGGTAGCTCAGCGAGTATTGACGCTGACTACCACCCCTGGAGTCGTGAGTTCAAAACCACGGTGTGCTGAGTGACTCCAGCCAGGTCTCCTAAGCAACCAAATTAGCCCGGTTGCTAGGGAGGGTAGAGTCACATGTGGTAACCTCCTCATGGTCACGATTAGTGATTCTCGCTCTCAATGGGCGAATCGCGGAGAATAGCATGAGCCTCCACATGCTGTGAAGCTGCGTTCACACTGCCAGCGACATCACGCGAGACAGCAACACGATCCTATTCATTTTCAATGAGAGCACAGCGACTTCCGGCGACACGAGCTGCCGCGGCCATTGGCGACAGAGATCGCCGTGGAGAGCGACAAGACAAGTTGACAAAATGTAAACTATGCAAATGACGAGCGACATTCACGAGCGACTGCCAATGAGAGCAAAGACAGCAGAGCTCACGTCATCTGTCTCCTGGCAGACTGGGGACGAGTGCATGCAAGACAGAGAAGTTTCAGTGTCGTGAGGGATTTTTACTGTTCTATATAATTTGTCTGTAACCACATGCATGGATATAATAAAACAATGATGCAACCGTGAAGCATCGGGGTGGCAGCATCATGTTGTGGTGCTGCAGGAGGGACTGGTGCACTTTTTGAAATTTTGAAAATTATGTGGCTATATTGAAGCAACATCTCAAGACATCAGCAAGGAAGTTAAAGCTCGGTCACAAATGGGTCTTTAAAATGGACATTGACCCCAAGTAAACCAACAAAGTTGTGGCAAAATGGCTTAAGGATAACAAAGTCAAGGTATTGGAGTGGCCATCACAAAGCCCTGACCTCAGTCTGATAGAAAATTTGTGGGCAGAACTGAAAAAGTTTGTGCGAGCAAGTAGGCCTTTAAACCTGAATCAGTTACACCAGTTCTGTCTGGAGGAATGGGCCAAAATTCCAGCAACTTATTATGAGAAGCTTGTGGAAGGCTACCCAAAACATTTGACCCAAGTTAAACAGTTTAAAGGCAATGCTACCAAATACTAACAAAGTGTATGTAAACTTCTGACCCACTGGGAATGTGATGAAAGAAATAAAAGCTGAAATAAATCATTCTCTCTACTATTATTCTGACATTTCACATTCTTAAAATAAAGTAGTGATCCTAACTGACCTAAGACAGGGAATGTTTTCTACGATTAAATGTCAGGAATTGTGAAAAACTGAGTTTAAATGTATTTGGCTAAAGTGTATGTAAACTTCTGACTTCAGTTGTAAAGCTAAAAATGTTATAAATATATCTGAGTAGAAGCTATTTATTTTTATACGTTATGGTTGTTGAGCCAACAAGTTATTATTATTTATTTTATTTATTTTTTCTCAGTGTAGCGAGTAGTTTCGTGATCCTTGTCGATGTTTAAAAAGAGTATAAAAATTTAAAAAGGTCCATTTCAATTAATTGATTCAATACTGATTCAACAAGATGTTTTCGTCATCACTCAAAAATGTTTACAGAAATCTCTGCATGTCATATTTTGCATGTATTAAAACAGTAAAAAACAGGTTTTTGTCTATTAAAATGATGTTACACACATTATTAGGTTAATATTACTGTTTATTACCATGTACAGTGTTGGGGGTAATCAAATTATTTTTTAGTAAAAAAGCAGTTTGTGTATTACGTTTCAAATTCTTGTAATTGTATTACAGTTACTGACTTTCAATTAAGTTAAATACTTGGAATTACTTTACATGGGTTACACATATTTCTAAAATAATATATATGTAAAATACATTTAAAACATGAATTACATTAATATGTATATCTGTTCGCATTTGGAGACATGCCCCACAAGTCAATGAACAAGAGGGAAATATAAACTTTGTTTTAAATTCGTTGAGCACAAAACAAGCTTTTCGTGAAAAGTGTTTTAGAAAGTAACTACGGATTTTATTACTTATTCAATGAAACTGTCAGTAATCTCGGCAATTTGAGTAAATTACCCAACACTGACCATGTATTTTTTTTTTAATCCCCTTTTCTCCTAATTTTGAATGTCCAATTCCCACTCCTTACTAGGTCCTCGTGGTGGTGCAGTTACTCACCTCAATCCGGGTGGTGGAGGACAAGTCTCAGTTGCCTCCGCTTCTGAGACCGTCAATCTGCGCATCTTATCACGTGGCTCACTGTGCATGACACCACGGAGACTCCGCATGTGGAGGCTCATGCTACTCTCCACGATCCACGCACAACTTACCACACGCCCCATTGAGAGCGAGAACCACATTATAGCGACCACGAGGAGGTTACCCCATGTGACTCTATCATCCCTAGCAACCAGGCCAATTTAGTTGCTTAGAAGACCTGGCTGGAGTCACTCAGCACACCCTGAATTCGAACTCACGACTCCAGGGGTGGTAGTCAGCGTCAGTACTCACTGAGCTACCCAGGCCCCCTGAACATGTATTGTTATACTGGTGCATATAAATTATTAAATGTAATTTTTTCTTCTGTTCTTCCACTGTTCTATAGTGGAAAATAGTGTGGAAAACATGCCTTGATTATTTTTAACTAGATTTTTACGGTATTTTACTTTTTGCGTTAATCGTTTTATTTGGCAACAGTGTCTGTTTGGTCTAAATAATGGTTCCTCGGAAGAAAAAAAACAAGCAAATACATAAATATTGAGATATATGTCAAATGTTGTGATAAAATTTTTTTGTATATCAGCCAACCCTAATAGGTGCGATAGCACCCCTTGTAGCAACACTGAAAATGCAATGCATACTTGTGTTGTTTTTTTAATTGTGCATAGACCACTTATATATAAATATAACTGGGTCGCTCACGCAACCTTAAACTGCCGTCAGGAGTTGAAGCCACCGGAAGTGTCCGAGCGGCCATCTTAGTATGCCCAAACTCTCATAAAGCGTCAATGACTGACAGGCGAAAACACCCCATTTCACCGTCTCCGACCTGCGGATACGACAGTTGCATTTAATGTTTGATTTGCTTGTTCTAGATAATATTCCTTACGAGGGAGAATATATACGTCGATCGCGATGTCAGAGCAGCACAACTGTCCACAAGTTGTAATATAAGTAGGAAAAGCTGTAATATCTGCTTGTTTAGAGTGACAACACTTCCTTACCCCCAAAAGGAACTTTAAAAAGTCAGACCGGGATTTGTTTGTTTTCACATTGAAGTGCACTCTGTAGTCATTTTAATTCATTGTCCTCCAGTCGAACCTGTATCAATTTAATTTTAACCAGCTTTGCTTTGTGTGTCTAACTCATCTCAGTGCCCGTTGTGCGTTTGATAGAGGGAGAGAAAGCACGAGAACAAGGCACTTTTTGATAAAAACACAAAACAAGTTACTCTTCGATGATCACAATAAATAAGTCTGAAAATGTCTTTGTATCTTACCTCAGTTTCAGTGAACTTGTTTACATTCAGCTGGTCTGTTCGCTGATGAAGTTTGTTTGAGGTGGTTACTGTTTGATATAAAGTAGATATACATAACTCGCTCGGGCTTTCAAGAAACAGGAAAAATTCCAGACTTTAAATAAATTATTACATGTGTAGAACATTTGCGTTTTTCAGATATAAAATCGGTGATTGAATGACTAATGTTTACTCATTGAAATGAGATGATTTCCTGTTAAGTCAGTAGGGACATTGGAATGTTTGGGCATAGCAATATGGCGGAGCAGTGGCTTCACTGATATGACGTCATGAGCAATCCAGTTCTATTTATACGTATAAATATATATATATATATATATCAGTGGCGCAGACCCATTCTGGAATGCAAAAACATCAAACTTGCACAGCCAGAAGCATCTGTGTTAACATACATGTGTTGCTTGTGTGTCAGGCCTATCAGGCATGATATATCTAAAAAGATTACTGAGTTGAACTAAATCTATTCTTCTTTTCCAGGTGGATCGAGGCATTTCAAGAGGCCATGATACTTTGACTGGTCTGATTTGAATTCAATATTGAATTATATATTTTTTTTTAAAGTTGCTCATCTGGGTCTTCCTCTGCCTCTAGACTGTGGACACAGGCAGTGAGTCAAGAAGGCACAAATCAATTCCAGTGTGATGCAATGGATGCTGGTAGATGTAGTTTATACAGTTTATCTATCATAAGCAACCTAATGAAGGTAAAATGACAATGAGTGGCTATTTAATCAGACTGCCTCTACTGTATTTTAAAAATGTGAGGTAATTAATCCATAGTTCTTAATGTAATTTTTGGTAACACTGCCTCTGTGTGCCATGTCCTTTTGGTGCTTAATGTTATCATGAAACCAGCACAAAAAGCGAACCGGTTCTCAAAGTTCAGAATCTGATTGGATTTTGTGAGCTCTAAATATTGAAGCTTTTATTGACTCCTGATCATGAAGTTTACCTACAGACCATTTTTAAAATCTATATTTATGCCCACCATTAGAACACTTGAGTTTTTGAACACTCCAACATGGTGTCATAGGGACATGATACAAACTGTAACTACAGACAGTTTGAACATAATTGGAGGCATAATTTGTTGCCTGATGGTGAAAATTGTAAATGTGGTCACAGGTGTCATTCATAGTTAAGTCTGAAAGTGCATGAGCAAGTATGACACAAGGAATGGAGATTTTAGATTCAACTGTGAAAGCTGGGAGAAAGAAGGCTTAAAATAATTGGGCCTCATTCATGAAACATCAGCAGAACTAATTTGTGCAAATTGTTCATAAATCCATTTTTACATACATTGTCGCATTCAATTAAGACAAAAAACACGTTTTCGTTAATTGCCACATTCAATGCATAAATCATTCGCAAAACCATTCTTACTAAACTGTCACATTAAGGGCCTTTTTCATGAAACACAAGCAGAACGAGTTTGTGCAAATCATTCATAAATCCATTACTACGTAAATTGTTACATTTTAATTGAATGCAAAATTTTACTTCTATTGGTTTTATGAAGAATTTACACAAATTCGGTCTGCTTTGTGTTTTATTAGACCCTCAATGTGTCAGTCATTCATAAAACACATGCTTGTGTAAATTATTGCATTCAGTGTGTAAATCGTTTGCAAAACAATTCTTAATAAATTGCCACATTCAGGGCCTTATTCATGAAAAACAATTAGAGTGTATTTGTAAAAATCGTTCATAAATCCATTCTTGCATACATTGTCATGATTCATTTAATGCGACAATTTACTTAAAACAAAAATACGTTTTTGTAAATTGCCATATTCAGTGCGTAAATAATTCGCAAAACAATTCTTACAAAATTGTCACATTCAAGGCCTAATTAAAACATGAGCAGAACAAATTGATGCAAATCCTTCATAAATCCATTACTAAGCAAATTGTTGCGTTTAATTTAATGCAACATTTTTCATTAGATTCGTTTACAAAGAATTTACACAAATTCGTTCTGTTTGTGTTTTATTAGGCCTTCATTGTGTCACTCATTCAGAAAAACATTCTTGTGTAAATTGTCGCATTCAATGCGTATATCGTTCTTAAAGCAATTCTTACTAAATACATTCAGTGCCTTGTTCATGAAAAATGATCCGAACAAATTTGTGCGAATTGTTCATAATGCCATTCTTACGTTCGCACATTTAATTGAATGTGGCATTTTACGTAAAATTGGTTTAACGAAGGATTTATGCAAAGTCGTTCTGCTTGTATTTCATGAGGCCTTCAGTGTAAAATACATGTTTGCGTAAATCGTTACATTGTTGCAAATGATTTAAGCAGTTAATGCGACAACTTGTCTAAGAATTGTTTTATGAATGATTGATGTAAAGTTTCGTGTAAGAATGGTTTAATGACTATTTACACAAAGGTTTACGTTAGAATGGTTTTACGAATGATTTACACAAATTCATTTTGCTCGTGTTTGGTGTTCGCTTTTTTATTGAAAATCTTTTAATGATCTTCATTTTTTTTATAAAACTCTTTTGTACAATGTAGGCCTTTTGACTGATGTTCTAAACCTTATACTGGACTGAACTGGAAGTGTACATATTCTGTAAATGGTAATATAATGCAGGTGTATTTAAAATAGTTCAGGATGTTTAGTGGCCTCCATGAATTATGGATAGGAAAGACACAGTGCCAGGCTTGCTCACTGACTTAGTACTGTTTTTAACTTTTTCTATAACACACAGTGCATCGGCTGTGAACATAGAAATAAAAGCTAGTGCTCTTATCAGGAAAAGATATAACACACGTTTTCACTCTTTAATTATTCTAAAGCACCTTGTTCAGGATCGCATCTCCTAACACTTTGACAACAGGAATGAACTGATGATTATTTTCGTTGCAGTTTTCTCTAAGGTCCTCTAAGCACAGCAAGCCACTGATCTTTTTTCACTGTTTAAAGTGCAACACATCCAAGAAATTTTGTTTTCCATTGATATGGTTCCATATGGATCACTTTTGTGTGTTGAATGTTTGTTTACATTTTGTTTTTTGAGTGTTTCAATTTTGGCAAACTTTACATACACTGTTATGTCAAAAAAGTTATTCCTTTGTTTGTACCATGTTTTAAGTGTTCCACTTTAAAGATAAATGTATGTTTCTGGTCATCATGGCACTGGTTGTTCATTGTTGCATCCCAAAGTTGAAATTGTGTAGATCACAAAATGTTTTACATCCTAAATTAATCTGTTAGTACCTAAGGATTTCAAGGGAGTAGGCCAATGTAAATGTAAAGTGCAAATACATTTTAATAAATAATGTAATGTAATGAAATAATGTCAATGCGTGTGTGTGTGTGTGTGGTAGAACTTGGTCTCACAATCACTTGAGGATGTGTTTGTTGAACAAGAAGTTTTTCGAGGGGCATTACTGATAACTAGAGAGCAAGGTGGCCCATGGCTGATATAATGCAAATATACAGTGCATGTGATATGGGCTAATACAATTTAATTATTGCAACTGAGATGTAGACATTTGCACTAAAGGTTAGGGTGGCTGATATAATGTGGACAAACAATTTGTATGTATAAAACGTGAAAATGCAGGTTGTCCAAACTACTAAAACATATTATTTGTGATCTACACAACAAAATTGTGTTTCTCTTTTAAGCTTGTTTTCTTTCTATTAATGTAATTATCTTAAAGTTACTAGATTATATAATGTAGGGTGAATGTTAACCAGTCAAGTCTGTTCAACAACATGGGCAGGGAATTTGTAATGCTTTGCACTGGACTTGATGCAGAGAGTAAAAATGTTCAAATGAAGTGTTATTTTATGCAGCAAGATGAGAAAAGGGGGAGGTTTAATCGTGTTTATTGTTGTTATTTTGGGATTTAGAACAGATTATGTTATGCTGGGTTAACGTGGTGAAGAGTGAAGCTTTTGCATGGGTTGAGGACGGGTACACAAACAACACGCTTTATGTTGCTTTACTCAAGAAGCAATAACTAGTTAGCATTTAACATGCTAATGTATGCAGTTGCTAGCTAAAAGTTAGCTACTAGCATAACCTTGTAACATAAATCAGTAATGCGACACCAAAATGTTACAGCTGATGGAAATGAATCATAAATAAGGCTACTTAATTGGATGATTTAAAAACAAGTTTATTCCATTATGTTGAAATTACTTGAATTAATTTTGTTTTCTGACAGAGAATCAATGAGCTAAACCAAGAGGAAACAATATGTTGATGTAACTCAATTAATTTTCATTTATTTTATGAAAATGAATCAGACTTCTCAAGGCTTCATATGAGAGGAGAGGTCTGTTTATTTCCTGTGATCCTTGTCATTTTAGATCTTAGTGCAACTTTTGACATGGTTGACCATAACATCCTTATTTCCCGTCTTGAGCAATGTGTGGGCATCAAAGGAACTGTTTTGAAATGGTGTAAGTCATATATGTCAAACAGAAGGTTTTAAATAAGCCTTGGTAACTTCTTGTCCTCTGCAGCTCATCTTCTGTAGGCGGTGCCACAAGGCTGTGTTCTTGCTCCAGTTTTATTTTCTTTATACTTGCTTCCTATTGGTTCTATTTTCAATAAACATGGTGTGTCTTTCCATTGCTATGCTGATGACACCTTTACTGGCTTGCTTAAAGGACATAAAATCTTGGATGCCTTTAAAGGTGCACTCAGTATTTGTTTTCCTCCTAAAGTATTGATTTGTTATTTTGAATGTATAAAATCATGACCAGTCACATAAGATGAATACTCCAGTCACAGCAGTAACCTGATAAAAGCTGTTTTATTCTACATGGAGAGGGTCCCCTCATGGGGGCTGCCATTTTAGAATCACATGACCACATCTACTTGCTTACTCTCAACAACTGCCCTATTAATGAACACTTTCACTTATTAAATCAATCATGGCTGTCTGTGAATTGTGAATCTCTACACTGACATCTGTAACTGAACACTGTTTGAATGATGATCAATCCACACCTCTAAAAATGACAGAGTGCACCTTTAAATTTCAACAAAACTGAAATAATTATGTTCTGACACACTGACAGTACTACCTGTAATCTTAATTTAGGCCATTTTGCTTCTCACACTAAACCGTGCGTGAAGAATCTGGGCTTCTTATTTGACAGTGGCCTTAAAGGGATAGTTCACCCCAAAATGAAAATTCTCTCATATTCTACTCACCATCAGGCCATCCCAGATGTGTATGACTTTCTTTATTCAGCAGAGCACAAACAAAGATTTTAAGGAGAATATTTCAGTTTCACTTCCACAAGTTCAAGTGGAGATATAGGGTAATAAAAAATAAAAAAAAAGACTTAAATATTGTTCTGTTTTTCACCCACATCTATCATATCGCTTCAGAAGACATTGATTAAACCACTGGAGTGTTATGGATTACTTCTATATTACCTTTATGTGATTTTTGGAGCTACAAAGGTCTGATCACTATTCACTTGCATTGTATGGACCTACAGAGCTGAAATATTCCTCCAAAAATCTTAATTTGTTTTCTGCAGAAGAAAGTCATACACATCTGGGATGGTATGAGGGTGAGTAAATGATGAGAGAATTTTCATTTTTGGGTGAAATAAATCTGTAAATTTAATAAACAAACAACAACAAAAAAAAACACCTGTTCAAATAAGAACTGCTCCTAAACTATCAGTTTTTATATCTTTGCTAAATCACATCTTCTCTCATTGGTTTTTAATTGTGTGTAGTGTTTTGTTTTATGTCCATTTGTTGTCTTATTTCTTGTTTATAAATCTTGTCTCTTATAGTTGTTATACAGCACATAAATCAACTGTTGTTGTATAAAAATGTGCTTTATAAATAAACATTACATTGACATTCAGGAGAAATTAATATACATGAACCGTTTGATCTTGGTTTAGCCCGTTCTTTGATTATATTGTGTTTACTTGTTTATTAGTTTTCTGTCATTAATTACTTGTATGACTTTCTTCCATGGAACACAAAAGGCAGAATGTTCTAATTCAGTTTCAGTACTTTTTTTTTTTTTTTTTTTTTGTCATACAATGAACGTTAATGGGGACTGAGGCTATCAATCCCAAACATTCTGCCTAACATTTCCTTTTGTGTTCCATTAAATAAATAAAGTCATACATATGGGCTTGAAATAAAATGAGGCTATGAGTAATGACATAAGCCATTTCTTTAACAATTTTTTAAGAGTAGTCACATCCACATTCTAGAAAATTGTTTTAGAAACTAATAATATTAAACAAATACATAACTAATATAGATCAGTCATTTGTTATATTGAAAGCCGTTTGTAGTGTTTAACTATAATCTCTTTTCCTTTTCACTTAACAGCACTAACAAAATTCTGATGACCCAGATGATGGAGTGGTGGAACCAAAGATCCATTGCCCCTTATCAGACTATAATCTTGCTATTCTTCACAGATAAATACATCCTCTTACATCACCTTTGAATGACCTGGAGCTCCTGACACTATTATACTGTGATATTATGCAGACTATGTTCTACCAAATTTGTGTTGAGTTCTAGATTCAAACAAACACAATTCACAAGCACACAAACAGTTACACTTTATTAGACTACACTAGACACTTTACATACACTAGTCTCTGACTAGCATTCTGACAAACAAATGAATATTAATGCCTGATATTGCAACTCATTACCACATAGTGCATAATTGTGAAGGAAACTGCTTATGTTACAGATACTCCACCATGCATCAGGCACATTCCATTTCACATTCAGATTACAGCTGCTTGCCATTTCTTATATTAACATCCTTTATGCTTATAAAAATACCTGAAATCACTTGAAGAGTATTTACAAATAATAATAGTGTATTTAGTGATTTAAAAGTCAAATATATCTGTAAACCTGTCAGCTGTGTAAAGTCGTTTAGGTCATCTACTTTGTGCATGACACAAGTAAATCTTCCAACAATTGTTTACAGGCAGATTGTTTCACTTTTAATTGACTATATCACAATTCCAGTGGGTCAGAAGTTTACATATACTAAGTTAACTGTGCCTTTATGCAGCTTGGAAAGTCAAAAAAGACTTTAGACAATTAGCTTCTGATAGTAGGTGTACTGAATTGGAGGTGTACCTGTGAATGTATTTTAAGACCTACCTTCAAATTCAGTGCCTCTATGATTGACATCATGGGAAAATCTAAAGAAATCAACCAAGACCTCAGAAAAAAAAATAGTGGACCTCCACAAGACTGGTTCATCCTTGGGAGCAATTTCCAAATGCCTGAAGGTACCACGTTCATCTGTACAAACAATAGTATGCAAGTATAAACACCATGGGACCACGCAGCCATCATACCGCTCAGGAAGGAGACGCATTCTGTTTCCTAGAGGTGAATGTAGTTTGGTGCAAAAAGTGCAAATCAATCCCAGAACAACAGCAAAGGACCTTGTGAAGATGCTGGAGGAAACAGGTAGACAAGTATCTATATCCACAGTAAAACAAAATCCTATATCAACATAACCTGAAAGGCTGCTCAGAAAGGAAGAAGCCTCTGCTCCAAAACCACCATAAAAAAGCCAGACTACAGTTTGCAAGTGCACATGGGGACAAAGATCTTACTTTTTGGAGAAATGTCCTCTGGTCTGATGAAACACAAATGTAACTGTTTGACCATTATGACCATCGTTATGTTTGGAGGAAAAAGGATGAGGCTTGCAAGCCGAAGAACACCATCCCAACCGTGAAGCATGGGGGTGGCAGCATCATGTTGTGGGGGTGCTTTGCTGCAGGTGGGACTGGTGCACTTCATAAAATAGATGGCATCATGAGGAAGGAAAATTATATGGATATATGGAAGCAACACCTCAAGACACAGCCATGAAGTTAAAGATCGGTCGCAAATGGGTCTTCCAAATGGACAATGACCCCAAGCATACCTCCAAAGTTGTGGCAAAATGGCTTAAGGACAACAAAGTTAAGGTATTGGAGTGACCATCACAAAGCCCTGACCTCAGTCCGATAGAAAATTTGTGGGCAGAACTGAAAAAGTGTGTGCGAGCAAAGAGGCCTACAAACCTGACTCAGTTACACCAGTTCTGTCTGGAGGAATGGGCCAAAATTCCAGCAACTTACTGTGAGAAGCTTGTGGAAGGCTACCCAAAAATGTAACGGCAATGCTACCAAAAACTAACAAATTGTATGTAAACTTCTGACCCACTGGGAATGCGATGAAAGAAATAAAAGCTGAAATAAATCATTCTCTCTACTATTATTCTGACATTTCACATTCTTAAAATAAAGTAGTGATCCTAACTGACCTAAGACAGGGAATGTTTTCTATGATCTACAATGTCAGGAATTGTTAAAAACTGAATTTAAGTGTATTTGGCTAAGGTGTATGTGAATTTCTGACTTTAACTGTATATATTATTTGTTTTGCTGTCTGTATATTGTGTACAATGTTTATTATGTAATATGGATATTGTGTATTATGTGTACATATTGTTCAGTGAGTGCTGTGTATTCTGTATATCTTGTAACTACATGACTGCAATGTTGACGGAACTGCACTAATAAAGTGATTTGATTTCCACAACAGTTTTAATCAAGGTTAATCCATTCAATCATTAAGCTGGTTTGTTAAGTCACATTTTGAAGCACTATTTAAAATGTCTTTCTTCAAAAACATTTGGATTGAATACCCATGCAATGCAAACCACTTTAAGGTCTACATCCTGTGAAAACAAGCTCCATGCTTGATTGCGATTTTCATAATCTGTTTAAATTTTTCAGAATTCACAATAATAATACAGTGAGAATTGTGATGGTTTGAGTGCATGCGCTGACAATGGAGTTATTAAGTGTGTTGTCATGGTGACAGCATTCCACAGTACTGCTCCTGAAAGCTTTTCGCAACAAAGCATTAGGAGAAAGAATAATACAGATATAATACAAAAGCAAATGCCTAAATATATATCACTACACATTAATGAATTTTGAAGACCCTTGTAGATTCTCGAATTTTTACACGTAAAACGGAACCAGAGCCCTTTCCACTGACTGAACTCTTCTTCCAGGTCAAAGAGCTGTCAATCAAAAACTCACTAGCCAATGAGAACTCATCTCAGTTAGCCCTGCCCATACAAGAGTTTTGTGCCAGAACTGCGAACGAAAATTCACTGAAAACTCTTGCAGCGCATTTGTAAATCCTGATCAGCAAACGTAAGCAGAGAATATCGTTAACAAAGGATGCTGTTTGTTTGAAGACTGAGTTAAAATATTGCCTTTGATTTGTTCCGTTTCATATTGTTTTTTTTTTATTATTCATTCTTATTTTTTATTTTTATTAGTTTCTTGAAAAGTTACGTTCAAATCAATTGGCACAAATATAATCCCATACAACCCTATGAGCCCTCTTGTCAAACACGTAATGAACAGAGTTAACATGTCATGACTAGTGCTTCATGAAGCTGAATGCAGTCTGTATGATGGCTAGTGAGTTCAAGTGCGCATGCGCAAATGCGCCGGTCTCCTCCGAGTAGGTCGCGAACTCTGACCTCCTGTAGCTGCAGTGAGCCGTCAGATCACGATTATTTATTAAAACATCATCATATCTGGATAATTAAACACTTTACCGGGTAAGAGCATTTCATTTATTTTACCTTATTAAACCCCACTGTGTCTTCAGTCATCGATTTGGACGAATAATACAGGAAAACGTTAAAGCTGTAGTTAGCCGGCCTGCTAACACGAGTTAGCATACTAGCAACTAGCATAACCGAATACATGCGATAAATCGATTATTAATAGCGTATATTTGCTATTAACCAGACCAAATTACATTTAAGAACGATAACCAGACACAATAAAGCCTTTCCTAAACATCAAAACAGTTTTACAGCGTTTTGATGTTAATGAGCAGGCTAACTCTGCTAAAACCATGCTATTCTGACAAACACAACAACATGCAGATCACATTAAAGCACAAAGACGATTTATCGCGCAGTTTTCTAAGCTTTCGATTATATAGATGTGTGCAGATGTTTGATTTGCCCTGTAATGTCTCTTGTTGATGGAGCTGCTGTAGTGTAGAGCCGAGCATGTGTGTGCATGGGGCTTTAACCCTTCAGTCATGACCTTTAACCTACAGGAACAGATCTGACTTTATCTTCCCGGATCACACACACTCTTCATGAGTTACAGACCCCACAACTGTCATTCTCACCAAATCACACGTACTCACCATTATGCGATCTGAGTCATGTAATACTGTAAAAGCACAGTGCTAATGTAGCTAATAGCTAATCAGATGGCTAGGATTTCTTCATATATATACTCTTTGTAAATCTGGTTTGCACTGAAGATAACACTGAGCCATCTGTAAACTTACAGATCAGGTATAATATTAGCTCATTGATATAAGCACTGTGGCCTAATGTGTGTTTGAATTCATCCATATAGATCATGAAATTGCACTGAAAATAGTTGAAATATACCCCATACTGTAGTTAATCTTATTTCCAGTAAGTTCTGTTAGTCATTAAATTAGTGTTTGCTATAGGGCACACATCACTATTACAGCTAATATTAGGGTTAGGGATTTAAATAAACCAACTACTAGTCATTGGCTGTTATGTTTGAAGGGATAGTTCACCCAAAAATAAATATACTCTCATCATTTACTCATCCTCATGCCATAACCAGATGTGTGTGACTTACTTTCTTCTGCAGAACACAAATGAGGATTTTTAGAATAATGTTTTAGCTGTGAAGGTTCATACAATGCATGTAAATGTTAGCCAGAACTTTGAAGCTCCAAAAATCACATAAAGACAGCATAAAAGTAATCCATAAGACTCCAGTGGTTAAATCCTTGTCTTCAGAAGTGAAAAGAGAAGATAAGTGTGGGTGAAAAAAGATACAAATTTAAGCCCTTTTTTACTATCCACAGTTTTCCTGAGCAACCACTGGGCGGCGCCATGATGATACTAATTGCCTGTTTTGTATTTCTGGTCTTGAGACGCCAAGTAAAAACTGCCAAAACGAGCGATCCAGAGCAGAACAACAACCATTTAAGTGTTACTTGGTGTATAAATGAATTTCAGGCTCAAATTGTGCTGTTGTTGGCTGACATAACTCAGAATAATTAATGATGTCAACATAACTTATCTCTGACCATCGCTTCATATCATCTACACACTCAGGTGAGGCACTGTCTATAAAACAATGGTCATCTCGACTCTATGAAATAGCAGCATGTTTTTGACAATTTTTACAAATGTAATACTTTAAACATCACATTACCCGCTAAGAATATACGCTGATGCGAGTGAAAACACTGGAGACTGGCAATTGAAAACCGTCGATTTGTGGAAAACTTGCGTTCAGGAAAAAGATGGATAAATCTGAACTTTCACTTCCACCTTCTTCTCGTGTTTTGGGTGATTCACATTCTTTGTGCATATTTCCACTTACTGAGCAGGGAGGAGAATTTATAGTAAAAAAAAAAGGACTTAAATATTGATCTGTTTCTCGCCCACACCTATCATATCACTTCTGAAGACATGGATTAAACCACCTACAGAGCTGAAATAATCTTCTAAAAATCTTCATTTGTGTTCTGTTGAAGAAAGGAAGTCATACACATCTGGAATGGCATGAAGGTGAGTAAATGATGAGAAAACTTTCATTTTTGGGTGAACTATTCCTTTAATGTGGACAAAAGTGGGTGTGTCCACACGTTAACTTTTTTTGTAATAATTTTACATTTATTGTACACTAATTCAATGAGCAATAATTGAGATCAACAAGATCAGTAGATCTAGATCGGCAGCGCAGTCTCATATTGAAAATGGTTGGTGAAGACTGTTTTGTGAGTTGTGTTGTTTTTCTCAGGTTAGCGTGTGGCTGATGGGGTGTTGCGACTGAGCCACGGCTTTGACAGATCGGTATCATGGAGGGAGAACGTCCCAGAATACAGCTGGTGTCTGCAGATGGAGGCCTACAGGTGACCTACAGCACACAATTCAGACCAGGGGTTTTAATCCTTTTGATGCCAAGGACCTCTTTCCTAAAATATATATTTTCAATATAAAGACCACATGTTGTTTGCAAAACGAAATAATTGGTCTGTATATTGTCATACGAAAGCCAGAAGGAATAATTCAAATATTATGTGGAAAATAATACTTTGTTGACTGTGTATCTTTCTCTGCCCAATATTAATGTTAGATGCATAGAACTGAAAAGAAACCTTTTTAACTCAATCCAGATTTATTTTTATAGCGCTTTTTACAAGAAATGTTATTCCAAATCAGCTTAATAGATATTGCCTTGCAGCTCCTTGTTAAAAGGATAGTTCTCCCAAAAATGCAAATTCTCCCATAATTTTCTCAACCTCATGCTATCCCAGATGTGTGTGACTTTCTTTCTTCTGCAGAACACAAACAAAGATTTTTAGAAGAATATCTCAGCTTTGTAGGTCATTCAATGCAAGTGAATGGTGATCAGGCAGCATAAAAGTAATTCATATGACTCCATTGTTTTAATCCATGTCTTCTGAAGTGATCCAATCAGTTTTGGGTGAGAACAGACCAAAATGTATCTGCCTTTTCACCATAAATCTTGACATCAGCAGTCTCCTTGACAATCATAATTTCAGGCTCGATTACACTTCCTTGGCGCCATCTACTGATCGTGCCTAGAGACTGCAATGGCAAGATGTTCAGTGAAAAAGAAGTTATAATTTGGTCTGGTCTCAACCAAAATCAATTAGGTCGCTTCAGAAGACATGGATTAAACCACTGGAGTTGTATTGATTACTTTTAAGATGCCTTTTATTTGCTTTTTGATGCTTTCAAAGTTTTGGTCAACATTCACTTGGATTGTATGGACCTACAGAGCTGAAATATTTTTCTAAAAAATCTTCATTTGTGTTCTGCAGAAGAAAGAAAGTCATACACAACTGGAATGGCATGAGGGTGAGAAAATAATGAGAAAGTTCACCCAACAATGAACAATCCCTTTAAGAAAAAAGTCGACAGTGGTGAAAGAAGCTATCTGTTAGTAGAATAAAATAATCTAACATGATTAATCTCATGATTTTCAACCAGTTTTTAAAAATCAGACTTAAATTTGGTAAATGTGTCAATAAGTTTTTTTGTTTTGTTTTGTTTTTTGTCCCTTTTTTTTTTTTTGTCCAGATCTAGTAAGATATTTAAAAATACATTAAAATGCAGTGCACATAAAACGATTACTTGAGTACACCTTTACTATGATGCTTTTAATTTCTGAGTTCAAAATCATTTCAATTTCTTTTCTTTTTTTTTAAGGGTTTAAAGTTAAAAAAGTGCTGTAATTGTCTGGAGATATAATAGTCACATTAAAAGCTGAAGTACTTGAAAGAAAATGTTAGCATGAATAGTTTGGTATAATCTTTTTTCATTATTTTCTTAATAAAAATAAGCAGTGAAAAACTTTTTGTATTCAAATAGAGAAGACCCCCTATAGACCCTGAAGACTATTTTATTTTAAAATTATCAAATATTTTGACATTTTTGTGGAAATGTGCGGTTTGATCTGGTCAAATGGAGTAACCCTAAGAAAGCTTCTCGATATTCATGACTCAAAAAATCATATTTATTTACCTTGAAAATGTTTTGTTTTTTTTGGGGGGGGCATTCCCAATAGGGGAATGCCCTATTCCCACTACTTAGTAGGTCCTCGTGCTGGCGTGGTTACTCACCTCAATCCTTGTGGTGGAGGACAAGTCTCAGTTGCCTCCGCTTCTGAGACCGTCAATCCGCACATCTTATCACGTGACTCGTTGTGCATGACACTGTGGAGACTCGCAGCACGTGGAGGCGCATGCTACTCTTCGCGATCCACGCACAACTTAGCACATGCCCCATAGAGCGAGAACACTAATCGTGACCACGAGGAGGTTACCCCATGTGACTGTACCCTCCCTAGCAACCAGGCCAATTTGGTTGCTTAGGAGACCTGGCTGGAGTCACTCAGCACACCCTGGATTCGAACACACGACTCCAGGGGTGGTACCTTGAAAATGATTAAGTGTACACAGCCTGCACATGTATTCAAGGGGCAATTAACATATTTTAAAAACTTTTACTTGATGGTTACACCACTTGTCATTTTTAATTAATTAAATCTTTAAAAAAAAATTTTTTTTCAAAAATGTAATAAACCATAAGGGACACACATATTGCATTTTTTTTAACTTTAATGGATTTATGTAATTATATATATATATATATATATAACAATTTATGTAATTATTCGTAATAGTAATAATTACAGTCATTATTAATTTAAAATTTTATACATTTTAAGAAAATATATATGTAATTTTTTTTTTTCTCCATGAAATTTTCCGTGGACCCCCTTGTGGCCTCCTGAGTGTCCCTTGATCCCAGTTTGGAAACCCCTGATTCAAATATTCACTGAGCATTATTACTTTAGATGTCTTTGTGTTTCATTCAGACATGATCATTTTTGTTTTAATGTGTTTATCAGATTGTGACTGAGCAGCAGTTGGCACAGAAAGTGCAGATCGTCACGGCAATTGACCAGGCTGGAACCGGCAAACAGCAGTTTATATTGGCTAACCTGGATTATCCCAACCAGGAGAAACTGTTCATCAAACAGGATAACTCACCTGCCAAGGTCATCTTAACCTCTGCAGACGGGTCAGCTGTCAATCAACTGCTTTTCGCATCACCTGAACTGACAGGACAACAGATCCAGGTAATCAGGTACCACAGCTCCATGTTTATTTATGTGAAATCAGTAACAGCATGATTAAATGTCTCATCATACATGTATAATTACATTATAATGCATGTTCAAATGTGCATGTTTTTTTGGAAATATACACTCATTTAAAATCAGATGATTGCACCGTGCTCCAAAAAAGTTGGGACATCGAGTGTTTACCACTGTGAAACATCACCATTTCATCTAATAACACTTATTAAGCATTTGGGCACTGAAGACACAAGTTTGTTAAGTTTAGAAAGTGGAATTTTCCCCCAGTCATCCATTATGCAGGTCTTCAGTTGCGTAATTGTACGGGGCCTTCCTTGCTGTATTTTGAGCTTCATAATGCACCACACATTCTCAATTGGAGACAGGTCAGGACTGCAGGCAGGCCACTCTAGTACCCACACTCTCCAGGTAGTATGTGGTTTGGTGTTGTCCTGCTGGAAAATGCAGGGATGTCCCTGGAAAAGACGTCATCTGGATGGCAGTATATGTTGCTCCAAAATTTGTATATATCTTTCTGCATTAATGCTGCCCTCACAGATGTGCAAGTTACCCATGACATGGGCGCTAACACACCCCCATACCATGGCAGACTCTGACTTTTGGACCTGACGCTGATAACAGCTTGGATGGTCCTTTTCCCCGTTGTCCCTGAGAACACAGTGTATCTAACAATGGATGTTTTTTCCAAAAAACATTTTAAATATGGACTCGTCAGACCACAAAACAATTCCACTGTTCTACTTTCCATCTCAGACGAGACCGAGCCCAGAGAATTCAGCAGCGCTTCTGGACAGTGTTGATGTATGGCTACTCATTTGCGTAATAGTAAAACCTTAACTTGCATCCGTGGATGCAGCAGCGAATGGTGTTGACTGACAAAGGTTTACTGAAGTATTCCCGAGCCCATGTCATAATATCCATTACAGACCAATGACGATTTTTAGGACAGTGACGTCTGAGGGATCAGAGATCAGGCAAATTCAGAAGTGGTTTTCGGCTTTGCTTTTTAAGCACCAAGAATTGACCAGATTCCTTGGAACTTTTAACTATATTGTGCGCTGTAGAGGGTGAAATGCCAAAATCCTTCCAGTTGTTGTCAAAGTGCTGGATTATTTGCTGACACATCTGTTTGCAAATTGGCAAGCCTCAACCCATCCTTGATCTTTTTTTTTTGTTGTGATTTTTCTCCCCAATTTGGAATGTCCAATTCCCAATGCGCTCTAAGTCCTCGTGGTGGCGTAGTGACTCGCCTCAATCCGGGTGGCGGAGGACAAATCTCAGTTGCCTCCGCGTCTGAGACCGTCAATCCGCACATCTTATCATGTGGCTTGTTGAGTGCGTTACCGCGGAGACATAGCGCGTGTGGAGGCTTCACGGTATTCTCTGTGGCATCCACGCACAACTCACCACGCACCCCACCGAGAGAGAAAACCACATTATAGCTACCACGAGGAGGTTACCCCATGTGACACTACCCTCTCTAGCAACCGGGCCAATTGGTTGCTTAGGAAGCTTTACTGGAGTCACTCAGCATGCCCTGGATTCGAACTTGTGACTCCAGGTGTGATAGTCAGCGTCTTTACTTGCTGAGCTCCAGGCCCCAACCCACCCTTGATCTTACAGAACAAGGTTTTTTTGGAGGCTCCTTGTATATTATAACACGATTGCCTCACCTGTTTCACATCTCCTGTTTCACATCACCTTGTTATTTCAATACGTCAGATTGTTATTAGTCCTAAATTGGCCATCCCAACTGTTTTTGGAGCGTGTTGCAATCATCTGAATTGAAATGAGTGTATATTTTCAGTTAATTCAATTAAATTACATTCACAAGGTTAAATATCAAATAATGTATTATTGTAGTGCTTTCAATACAGCACAGGGGGAATCGAATTTACAAATCACTCCTTTTTGTTTTTATTAGCATTTTCCATACTGTCCCAACTTTTTTGGAATTGGGGTTGTATAACATCTTGTGTTTTTTATTCTCACAGTTTGTGACAGAGGGCTTAGAGCAGGGCACTCCAAAGCTGGCAGTGGAGTATTGTGTAGTTTGTGGAGACAAAGCCTCAGGTAAAAAGCAAACACCTTTTATTTTTTTAAAACAATCCAACACCTCAAACTGGTTCTAAATCTAGCCTTGCCAAGAATTAGATTGTTTCAGAAAGATAAACGTAGGCTTTGTGTGTGTGTGTGTGGGTGTGTTCAGGTCGTCACTATGGAGCGGTGAGCTGTGAGGGCTGTAAGGGTTTCTTCAAGCGCAGCATCAGGAAGAATCTGGTGTACACGTGTCGAGGGTCTGGAGATTGTGTCATCAACAAACACCATCGCAACCGCTGTCAATACTGCAGACTGCAGCGCTGCATGGCTCTCGGCATGAAGCAAGACTGTGAGTCCCTTACAGAAACCAGAAACACTCACAAATCTACACAAATCACATGCTTTCAGACTTGAAACAAGACTGAGACTGTAGAAACCTAGTGCTGTTTTGTAACCAACAGCATTGTTGGGCATTATAGACATGTTCCTGTCCAAAAATGCTGAATAGTAGGCAGCTCTCTAGCTTTTGAGATATTCTGCTAAATAATAATAGTGTGTATTTATGGAATTATTTTTTGAATTTTATTGTATTTTCTCTACATAAAAATTCTCCCTACAGCTGTGCAGTGTGAGAGGAAGCCAGTGGAAGTGTTGAGGGAGAAGCCGGCCAACTGTGCACCCTCTATCGAGAAGATTTACATCCGTAAAAACCTCTGCAGCCCTCTCACAGCCATGCCAACGTTTGTTAGTGATAAAGAGACCACCAGGTTGGTGTATGCATGTGTGTATGAGTTTAAAAATGAGATCAGAAATTAAAGTTTGTCATCGTTTCAAACTCTCACTGTGTCTGGGTGCAGATCCAACAGTTTACTGGACTCCAACATGCTCTTGAACAATTCACAACAGCACAACACAATTTTAATTCCTCCTTCACCAGATCAGGTAAAAACACTTGTATAAATCATCAAGTAATAATGCATGTCAAAAACTTAGTCATATCCTTAAATGTGAATAATATTATGCAATGAGACCATTATAGTCCATTACCATCTAGTCCCTATTATTGAAATGTTACCGAGCGAATCTCACAAAGCTTAATAGTTAAAAATAATAGAAATAAGATGTATTTATTGTTTTGCATGAGGAAAGCAAGCCTATTTAGGACCAATACGATTTTTTTTGTATTATAACATTATTTTCTTAAAGGATGTGCAAGAGTACTCGATTAATCAGCTTAAAATATCAGACTAGTAAAAACACTACTCGAATATTGCAATTTGATTTTCCTTTGTACCTTTGCATGCCGCTGGCAACATTGAAACTGCTTCTCTCACCTAAATCTTGCTGTTACAAGTTAATGCAATGGGTGGCGCTGTGGGTGCATGATGCTGTTAAAGGAATAGTTCACCCAAAATGTTTTGTTTTTAATTGATTGTATTGCTTCAGATGATTGAAATGTATGTTTCTATGTGTGAGTGCAAATGTTTTTTTTTTTTTGTGTCATTTTTAAATCTAGATGTTGTTAAATCTTATTTATGTTTAATTTGTTCTGAAACAGGCTAAAATTGTTACAATGTAAAATTTTCTCCTTGGTTTGGTTCGCTTTTACAAAGCAATATTTCAAAACGGTGTTAAGAAAAGTCTCACATGAGCATGCTTTCCCCTCATTGGTTACAATATTTGTATGCTGTTCTGGGATTTAGCTCATACATCAATTTACCGGTTAAAGTTATATACTTGTGTCAAACAATTACAAAGTCACGGTTATGCAAAACGTCACCAAATGGTACAGAGTGCGCGTTCTAGTTAGAGATTGCGTGGCAAATAAACATTTTCCGTCACTTGGATGATATGAGTTGTAAAATTTATGACAAGGTAAAAGTTATTTTTATCCTTCGGTTGTTGCTTTTGCATTATTTGCATTACATGTGCCTGACCTCACAGTCAATGTACTAAAATTACCTCAGGAATGATAAAACAACTCATATTTTAAACTTGCAATTATATCTAATAATCACCAAAAGGCTATATCCACGTTTTGATGATGAATTAAAGTGACGTGCTGATCTATAGATGTCTCCAAAGATCCATCAGGTATGTTCATGGTGTTTATAGCTATATTGTTTGGTCCATTGGGTTGAATTGCATTCTCACCACAAGTTCAGGAGGTCTCGGACTGATTGTTTTGGTGCAGTGTAATTGCCGTGTTCATATATGCCTAAATGAACTGAACCAAGGGAGAAAACAAATGCTCCAAACGAGCCAGGTGTGAAAACGCCCTAAATTTCAAGTAATCGATTAGTTTTTTATTTTTATTTGTTAGAGTACTCCACTACAAAATTACTCAATTCCCATCCCTAATTTTCATTTCAGTTAAGCACATTTACCCACCTCCCCCCCCCACCCCCACCCCCCAAATTCTCATTACGGTAATGCAGAAAAAAAGTTGATTTATTAATTGAAATATATAAAGTATTTTGTGGGGGTATGTGTAAAATTGCTTTTAATTCATGATGATTATAAATAATAATAATAATAATTTATATTTTAATACATTATTACAATTCTGTATTACAGTAATGGGAGCCTAATGTGAATCACTTTTGAGAATATGTGTTGGAATGTGACAATTACAGAAAAAACAAATAAACTCAAAAGTAAAATGTCCAGACACATTACAGTAATGTAACTTTTTAGGGAAAATAAAATATTACAATGCTATAACTCTCCTGTTGTCTTAAGCAGTGGCAGATTTAGGCATGGGTGGCATCTTGTGGGGGGGGTGGCATGAGATACTTCAGTCAGACGTGAATGCTGAGTGTCCGCATACAGGACGAGTTAAGCCCGCTACACACTCTAAGATTGTAAAAGGCTAAGTGAAGGCTAGTAAACGGCCGTCGGTGAGCATGTCACACTTAACGTTGTAAGATAGCCGATTTTGCCCTACGATGACAGAAATCCTTTAGGATTACCGAAATTTGTCTCAGATGGCAGAATTGTGGCCAAAATAGTACAGTGTTCACCGGGCTTTACGCAAATTTCGTCATCAGCAGTGTGCTCAATCACTGAACGTGCTCAGCCTAATTTTTCTAACCTCACGTCTCTGAATGTGCATGCGCCTGGAATTAACTGCACTAATAAGTGGGTCCACAAGGTGGCAGCACTCACTGCTGAGCCGCTGCTGTCATGAAGAAGCACTAAAAGATGATGTAATCGCCGCTAATCAACAGGAGACAAAGGTGGAAATAGTGGATATGCAACAGCAGTGGATGTGCGAGTCAAGAGCGCGTGTGAGAAGGTCAGGACATACTTGAATTTGTGTGACTCGAGTTTAAAGAAATATAAAGACATGTTTATGGGTTTAAACTCCTGAAGAGAAATAGTCCAGTATCTCCAACCGCTTGAGTATGTGCACACAGACAGTCAAATGAAGTACACTTTGAAAGGTGAGCGTTCAGCTGTGCAAAGACGCTCAGCATTCACGTCAAAACTGAAGTACACTTAGGGCTTTAGGGTCATTTTTGACCTGAGCCAGGTAAAGAATAAATTATAAAAACTGGATAGTTTTTGATTCTGAAACCAAACATTGTGACTTTGTCAAGGCCATCTAAACAAACAAACAAAATAAAGAAGGAAATGATTATTTTTTATAAACATTATGATTAACATGATTTTAAATAATAGGGTACAATGGGGCTAAAGGCCCCTGAATGGTAATAGACCTATTAGATGTTATTTTCATGTGAAATGTGGCAAAATTTTAGGGTGAAATGTGATGTGGACATGATCACACTATTTGTTTTTAGTATGTAGTGACATGTTCTTCAAACAAATTCACATTTTCCCAATGTTCACTTCAGAATGATTCCAATCAGGGAGATCTGGGCACTCTGGCAAATGTGGTCACGTCTCTAGGACACATCAACAAGAGCCGTGAGATGATGGACAGCAGTACTGACCTATCAGAGATAGAAACAATGAGTAACGATGACAGTGGTATGACAGATGCACAGCGGGATGAGCAAAATGAAGTCACACGGTACGGAAAGAGACTGCTTTAGTTCTGATATTAAGCCCAGACGATGTGTGGTAGACATCTGTGTTTACGTGCTTGTGTTCACGTGCTTGTGTTCGTTTAGGGCCTTTGACACACTCACAAAGGTGCTCCAGCCAGAGGAGGGTTGTGGGGAAGAGATGGCAGAGGGTGATGTTGCTGTAAGGGTTGATGAACAGAGCGCCGCCCTGCTGGAACTAGAAGGACCGCTGCTCTCGGACATGCATGTCCCCTTTAAGGTCAGATATCACTGTAGATTTACACACTGCAGCTATTCTTCAAACTCTTATTCTTCTACACTTCAAAGGCCCATTCATACCAAGAGCGAAGCAAGATGTAAGATTCAACCCATCCAACATAGATTTCACTTGCTTTAATGCAAAATAAAACCCATCACTAAAATGAAAATGGATGCGTTGTTATCTAAATGCTACATTGAAAGTAAAAGCAAGTGTAATATTCAAATAAAATCATAATTTCTAAATGATGAATTTATGGTAAAATAAAAGTAGAGGTCTACAGTTGGTTATAACCTTGTGCAACCCCACTACACAAAACGCTTTGTTTTGCAATATCAGAAATTTAGAATTAATTTGAGTGAATTTTAGGTAAATATAAATAGAATTAATGTTTGTTTAAATGCAGCTATTTTTTTTTAGCTATCATTAAATTGTGTTTTATGGAAGCCAGTTTTGTAAGTAAGTTTAGTAAGCCGCTGTGGCTGGCAACGTTTTGAAGCAAAAAAAAAAAAAAATGTATTATCAATGCTATCATGTTGTTTTCATTTTTTTTTCTTTTCTTTTTTTTCTTTTTTATAATGAAATAAGTAATAAGCAAGTAAAGGCTCAAGCCTCAAGGGCTCCATAAATGAGTTGAGAAGTTACTGCGTTCTGTTAAGAAATGAAAACAATGAATGAGAGTAAATTAATAACTGATTATAAATGTGTAGATTGGAAGATAAATATGCTTGTGGGCGGGGCAGGAAAATTTTATTAAAAGGGCAGTGAAATGTGCTTATATGACTGTATTATGTTCAAACTTGTACTGGAATTTGTGCCTCTTTTGAACTAGATACTGAAGCAGTCATGTGGTTTTCAGGCGAATGAAGCTTCGAATGTCACGGATCACATTTGTTTTTTCTACCCAAAACGATTTAAGCTCCGATACAGTGCATCAATGTAAAATGTGTTGTTTTGGGTTTTTTTTCAACACAAGCTTCGAAGCTTCGGTGTCGAATGTCATAAATATGAGTCTCCGGCCTCGTAGCTGGCCAGGATGTAGTTGTAATAATGAAGTAATAAGGCTGACGTCTCAGATGGCGAACACTTATGAGTATATTTTCTCATAACTATTTCAGCTGCTGTCAGGCCTTAATTAAAGAGACATGTGACATGCTCCTGCTCCTCTGACATGGCCATACTGAATGATGTCTCCGGACTGATTTTGCAGTGATTTACTCTTAAGTCAAGATCTCAAGAATGTTGGTGTTTAGCCAGGGACTAAAAACGAAATGGTTTTTCATTTTGGTTCTTTCTGACCAGAAACAGTATTTTTGCGGTTCGAAAAACGGTTAGAAAGGAATTAAAGAACGGTTAATAACTTTCATTGTCAAATGCCAGTACTCTATGCTAAGGGTGGATGATATACCAGTTGCAATGTTGCCAGATCTCACAAGAGAAACAAGGCACCTGTTTTGGAAAAAACAAGCTCAAAATAAGGGACTTGCCTCACTTAGCGAAAATAATCGATTCAGTTTGTTGCCATGTGGGGGAATTTTCAGGACAGAAATCATATCTAGCATAGTATACAGTAGCCTATTTAAAATAAAGTTTTTTCAATAAATGTATTCCTAACATTAAATATATAACTAAAAACATTTCTCATATTTCAGATATTCATTTGGCCACCTAAAATCAATAAATTGTCACCTTTTGTGGGCTGAATGATTTAAAAAAAAAGAATTTCTCCCCAATTTGGAATGGCCAATTCCCAATGCACTCTAAGTCCTCATCGTGGCGTAGTGACTCGCCTCAATCTGGGTGGCAGAGGATAAATCTCAGTCACCTCCACGTCTGAGACCGTCAATCCATGCATCTTATCGCGTGGCTTGTTGAGCGCGTTACCGTGCAGACATAGCCCGCGTGGAGGCTTCACGCCATCCACTGCGGCATCCACACCCAACTCGGGTTACCCCATGTGACTCTACCCTCCCTAGCAACCCGGCCAATTAGGTTGCTTAGGAGACCTGGCTGGAGTCACTCAGCACACCCTGGATTCGAACTGGCAACTCCAGGTGTGGTGGTCTGCATCTTAACCCACTGAGCTATTTTTAATTTTTTTAACATTGTTTTTTAAACTAGCGGTCAATCAAAGTGCTTGCTTATTTTCTACCTTAAAGAGAGAAGCTTAATTTTCTCAACCGTCAGGAAGTGGTGTAATTCCTGAAAATCTTTGGTCTTTGGTTTCATGAAAAAATTATCGGAACAAAATTAACTGGTTATTAACTGGTTACCAGCACTTAAAAATAATGTTTTCACTCCAGAACAATTGAATGGGATTTCATTCCCATTTTCAGTTACATTCTGCAAAATTCTTTGTATGATTCCGGTTTTGGTTTTCTTTCCTTAAACCATTTTTAATCCCTGCTTTTAGCACTGTGGTCTTCTAAAAAATAAAGTCTTGTTAAAACATTTTTCACACTTTGGTCTACTAAAAATGTCCATCAGTGTACAGTGCATCCGGAAAGTATTCACAGCGCTTCACTTTTTCCACATTTTGTTATGTTACAGCCTTATTCCAAAATGGATTAAATTCATTATTTTCCTCAAAATTCTACAAACAATACCCCATAATGACAACATGAAAGAAGTTTGTTTGAAATCTTTGCAAATTTATTAAAAATAAAAAACAAAAAAAAATCACATGTACATAAGTATTCACAGCCTTTGCTCAATACTTTGTTGAAGCACCTTTGGCATCTAATTACAGCCTCAAGTCTTTTTGAGTATGATGCTACAAGCTTGGCACACCTATTTTTGGGCAGTTTCTCCCATTCTTCTTTGCAGGACCTCTCAAGCTCCATCAGGTTGGATGGGGAGCGTCGGTGCACAGCCATTTTCAGATCTCTCCAGAGATGTTCAATCGGGTTCAAGTCTGGGCTCTGGCTGGGCCACTCAAGGACATTCATGGAGTTGTCCCGGAGCCACTCCTTTGTTATCTTGGCTGTGTGCTTAGGGTCATTGTCCTGTTGGAAGATGAACCTTCACCCCAGTCTGAGGTCCAGAGCGCTCTGGAGCAGGTTTTCATCAAGGATGTCTCTGTACATTGCTACATTCATCTTTCCCTCGATCCTGACTAGTCTCCCAGTTCCTGCTGCTGAAAAACATCCCCACAGCATGATGCTGCCACCACCATGCTTCACTGTAGGGATGGTGTTGGCCAGGTGATGAGCGGCGCCTGGTTTCCTCCAGACATGACACTTGCCATTCAGGCCAAAGAGTTCAGTCTTTGTTTCTCATGGTCTGAGAGTCCTTCAGGTGCCTTTTGGCAAACTCCAGGCGGGCTGTTATGTGCCTTTTACTGAGGAGTGGCTTCCGTCTGGCCACTCAACCATACAGGCCTGATTGGTGGAGTGCTGCAGAGATGGTTGTTTTTCTGGAAGGTTCTCCTCTCTCCACAGAGAAACGCTAGAGCTCTGTCAGAGTGACCATCGGGTTCTTGGTCATCTCCCTGACTAAGGCCCTTCTCCCCCGATCACTCAGTTTGGCTGGGCGGCCAGCTCTAGGAAGAGTCCTGGTGGTTCCAAACTTCTTCCATTTACGGATGATGGAGTCCACTGTGCTCATTGGGACCTTCAATGCTGCAGAAATTTTTCTGTACCCTTCCCCAGATCTGTGCCTTGATACAATCCTGTCTCGGAGGTCTACAGACAATTCCTTGGACCATGGCTTGGTTTGTGCTCGGACATGCACTGTTAACTGTGGGACCTTATATAGACAGGTGTGTGCCTTTCCAAATCATGTCCAATCAACTGAATTTATCACAGGTGGACTCCAATCAAGTTGTAGAAACATCTCAAGGATGATCAGTGGAAACAGGATGCACCTGAGCTCAATTTTGAGTGTCATGGCAAAGGCTGTGAATTGTTTTTTATTTTTAATAAATTTGCAAAGATTTCAAACAAACTTCTTTCACATTGTCATTATGGGGTATTGTTTGTAGAATTTTGAGGAAAATAATGCATTTAATCCATTGTGGAATAAGGCTGTAACATAACAAAATGTGGAAAAAGTGAAGCGCTGTGAATACTTTCCGGATGCACTGTATGTACATGCATCACAGGACATTCATGTAATTTAATTCTGAAAGTGATAAAAATTCTCTGCATAGTGTCATTTCTGGCACATCTCAAATTCTGTATTGTGTTAAATAAAATTCTTTTTATAATGGATTTTCATAGCTTTATATCGAAAGTCTGGTTTTGGAACAAAAGTATATAACAGTTAAATCGGCACATAAAAGGCATTTGAAAAGTACCAAAAATAAATGATAAAGGCCTGAAAAAAAAAGTCAAATTCAGTTTTAATGAAACCTTCATATAACAAAAATAAAAAAAAGTTGAAATCTGTTAATTTGAATAAAAATCAACACGGCCATGTGGGGGCCTGGGTAGCTCAGTGGTAAAGACGCTGGCTACCACCCCTGGAGTTCGCTAGTTCGAATCCCAGGGCGTGCTGAGTGACTCCAGCAGGAGTCTCCAGGTCTCCTAAGCATCCAGATTGGCCCAGTTGCTAGGAAGGGTAGAGTCACACAGGGTAACCTTCTCCTGGTCGCTGTAATGTGGTTCGTTCTCGGTGGGGCGCGTGGTGAGTTGAGCGTGAGTGCCGCGGTGGATGGCATGAAGCCTCCACACACGCTATGTCTCCGTGGCAATGCGTCAACAAGCCACGTGATAAGATGCGCGGGTTGACGGTCTCAGACGCGGAGGCAACTGGGATCACTACGCCACCACGAGGACTTAAAAGCACATTGGGAATTGGGCATTCCAAATTGGGAAAAAAAAAAAAAAAAGAAACAGCCATGTATGAAATAATATATATGTGTGTTCACATTATGTGTGTTCTTGTGTGTAGTTGATGATGCCGTTGCCTATGCCAGACTTCCTGAATCTGAACTACATCTGTGAATCAGCATCTCGTCTGCTTTTCCTCTCCATGCACTGGGCACGCTCCATCCCCGCTTTCCAGGCCCTCGGGTGAGAGTGTTTGTATTCTCATCTGTCTCCTACTCCTATTCTACATTAATATATGATGTGTTATTTCTACAGTTAAGATGACTTATGGTGGCATCCTCATTTGGCATGTGCTTTCTTTTGTTTGGTGTTTAGCTCCGAGAACGGCATCACGCTGATGAAGGCCTGCTGGAATGAGCTGTTTGCTTTGGGTTTGGCTCAGTGTTCACACATTATGAATGTAGAGACTATCCTCACAGCCATAATAAACCATTTACAGACCAGCCTGGAGGAAGGTACGTGTATAGGAGCCTCTCATGAATACTCATGAGACTTTTGGTTTATACATCATAGAAAGGGGTGGGTGAAACACTGGTTGAACTGAAAGCTTTGTTCCTATCATTTACTTACAGTAAATGAGTTACTGTTGCAAAAGCTGTCAAGCATTCCTATTAGGAAATGTCCTATTATTAAATAATATCTGGATTAACTGTGGTTATTTCTAGTAATTTGAAGTAGTTAACAAAAAGGTCTCAATTATGGTATGGAAGGTTAAGGGTGCTTTCACACTTGGTTGGAGTGCTTCTACCGAACCCGAGTTTGTTTCCTCCCCCTGCCCCCACTGGTCTCTGTTCACATTTTATTATTTGGTACTGAACTGCAGTCCGATTGCGTCATCAACACGAGTACAAGTGGCAGCTGTTTATCAGTGTAACTAGGCAGCAACTCAACATCAGCTTCGCTCTGTTATTAAAGTATCTCTTTGATTTTACCTTCAAAACTTTACATGCACAGAACGACACTTGTGTTTGTCTCCCGCGGATGCATTGAATGTGCAATGATGAAATTATTAATAGCGTTTGTCTGCCGTGAGCCTCTGGATGCTTACAAGAGATGTGAAGAATGTGAGCTGCTTTCTGAAGGTGATTTATTTGGACACAAGCTGGTATGAGAAATGCATTATACTACAGTAATTGCGATCGGGAGCCTGCAAAGACATTCACTTCCGCAATTTGGTACAATTGCATTCATATTAGCAGCGAACTGTACTGGAGTTGACATGAATCGTATCCCAGACCACCATTTCAAGCAGACTCGGGTGCGGTTCCTGGGTGCGCACCCAAGTTCGGAAAACTTTGACGGCATTCGACCCCGGGTGTGCATCAAAAGTGCTAGTGTGAAAGCACCTTAAATCACAAACACATGAATTGATGTAGGTTATAATTTTTATTTTATTTTTTTATTAAAAATGGATAAGATAAAATAGGATTTATGGTATAATGTTTATACTTAATATTTTTATAAAGTTTGTAATTTAAAAAGTAATAGTATAGTATTTTAATTAATATTCATTTGTTTTTAATACATTTGTATTTATAGTATAAAGTTTATACTTTTTTATTTGATAAAGTTTATTGCTTTTAAAATTTTTAATGAATAGTATAAAATTCTTTCTAATTATTATTAATTTGTTTTTTTAAATACATTTGTATTTACAGTATACAGTTTATACTTTGTAGTTTTATAGTTTATCATTTATAATTTTTACAAAATGAATAGTATATAGTATTTTAAATTATTGTATTTATAGTATAAAGTTTATACCTTATTTTATCAAGTTTATCATTTAAAAAAATCATTTGTATTTGTAATTATTATTAATTTGTATGTATAGTATACAGTTTAAACTTTTTAGAATTTAAAAAAGTGTTTCATTGTAAATCTTTAAATATTAATTGTATAAAGATGGTATTTTAATTATTATTTGTTTAAAAAAAACGTATGTATACACTTTAGATTATCATTTTTTATAAACAAAAGTTTGAACTTTAGAATTTTATTAAGTTAATCTTTTTTTATTATTATTACTTTTAATTATTGTATTTATAGTATAACGTTTATACTTTATAATTTTATAAAGTTTATCATTTTCAATTTTTGGAAATTATTAGTTTAAAGATAGTATTTTTAATTATTATTTGTTTTTTAATACATTTGTATGTATAATATAAAGTTTTTATACTATATAGTTTTATAAAGTTGATCGATTTAAAATCCTAAAAAATTTATAGTATAATATAGTAATTTAATTCATATTTGTTTAAAAAACAATATTTACTTTTTAGAATTTTGTAAAGTTAATCATTTTAATAACAAAAATATATAGTATTTTTTATTATTCTATTTATAGTACAAAGTTTATACCTTATTTTATAAAGTTAATAATTAAAAAATCATTGTTTAAAGATAGTATTTTTAATTATTAATTTGTATAGTATACAGTTTACACTTAATTTCAAAAAGTTTATAATTTTAAATCTTTAAAAATTCACAGTATAAAGAGTATTTTAATTAATATTATTTTTTTTTATCATTATTTGTTAAACAAATGTACTATTCAGAAATTTTTATGAAGTTAAAATGGTATTTTTTATTATTATTATTATTTGTATGTATAGTATACAGTTTATACTTTATAATTTCAAAAAGATTATAATTTTAAATCTTTAAAGATTCATATTATAGAGTATTTTAAAGTTACGCACTTTAGTTTATAATTTTTTATAAACTAACATTTATACTTTAGAATTTTATAAAGTTTATAATTTTTAATTATTTTATTTATAGTATAAATTTATACCTTATCATTTTATAAAGTTTATCATTTAAAAAAAAAAAAAAAACGTATAAAGATAGTATTTGTAATTATTGTTTTTTTTTTAAATAAATTTGTATGTATAGTACACTGTTAATACTTTATAATTTTATAATGGTTATACTATCATTTGTTTAATGAAAAATGATAAAGATAGTATTTAAATTATTTTTAATACATTTGTTTCATTGCAATGTGCGTGACTGTTCATGCATAGTTTGAAGTCTAAAGGACCTTTTGTTATTTTTTTCTGTAGTTTTGAATCACTTCTTTGTAAAAAAAACTTATTTGTTAAATATTATCAACCAACATTTTGAGAATATGGTGATATAAATTTCTGCATATATTGCCCACCCATTACATCATGTAACTATTAACATTTTGTAAATTACTTCACTGACATATGCATGTCTAATGTGAGATGTATTTAATTGAAAAACTGTCTCCAGAGCGGGTGAAGCAGGTGATGGAGCACATCTGGCGTATGCAGGAGTTTTGTAACAGTATGAGCCGCATGAGTCCTGACGCTTATGAGTACGCTTACCTCAAAGCTGTGGTCCTGTTCAGCCCAGGTAAGAAAAAAAACTGGTGTGTGTTTATTTTGAGAATATATATTAAAGGAAAGAAGGTGGTGAGAAAAGTAAATGATAAAATTATTTGTGTGTTTTGGTCATAGATCACTCTGGAGTGGACAGCACCCTTCAGATAGAGCATTTTCAGGAGAAAGCTCACATGGAACTACAGGACTATGTGAGCAAAGTTTATCCAGAGGACACGTATCGGTGAGTGTGTGGTTTTCCATTTGAATCGCGAGATTTCAATATAATATATTATTGGCACATCCTTACACCAAAGTGATTTTCTTACACTGTCTCTCAGTTTGTCAAAGCTGTTAGTTCGTCTGCCTGCCCTGCGGCTCATGAGTGCGGCACTAACCGAAGAGCTCTTTTTCGCCGGCCTCATCGGGAATGTCCAGATCGACAGCATCATTCCCTACATCCTCAAAATGGAGTCCACCGACTACAACAGCCAACCAATCAGCACCACAGAATGACTGAAGCAATGCCCATAGCCTCACCAGTCAGCTTTAAGATGTCATTGCCTCAGAAATGGGATCATTATGTTCCTTTACTCAGAACCCTTTGGGCGAAAAAAAAAAAAAAAATCTGTATGATATAGTCATGTGAACCATTTTGAATGAAGACAATTTTGTTATGACTTTGCATTTTCATTTGGTCGGTGTGTGGATTGTTTCTGCGGGTTTATGTATTATGGATAAAGTGGAAATCCCATTGCGGTTGGATGGTTTTCTCTTTTATTGTATTGTGTTCTTATACTTAGAAAAGTGTCTATAAAGACACAGGAAGTGCAAAAAACTTCTTCCTTAGAACCCCCAACCCCCCAAAGCACTGACTTTCTCTGTATGCACTGTATATGAATTGTGTAAATAGGAATAATAAATGTCAAATCAGGGGAAAAATGTCAGGATTTGGTATTTGTTTGCATGGAGTCTGATGCGTTTTTATGATCAAATAAAGTGTGACAAACAGGGTTCTCACAGTCACGGACAAACTAAATAAAGTCTTAAAGAAAAAGAAAAGCATGGACATTTCTTTAGTGAATATAATTTTTCTAGTTATGCTCCGCTCTTACAGTCAAAATCATCTTTCAGATATAGGCATCGGTTAACTCAAGAATGTGCAAGCACATTAGCTGAAATTACCTGAAAAATCAGTTTTTTTGTTTTGTTTTTAAGGGTGATCTGTGCTAAAGAAGCTCAACTTATGATATTGTTGTCAGATTTAACTGTTCATTTGAAATATTTTCTTTCATTGTAATCTTGCCCATCCATTTTGGAGATTTCAAGTAATAATTCACCCAACAATGAAAATTTTCTCATCATTTACCATCCCAGGTGTGTATGACTTTCTTCTGCAGAACACAAATGGAGATTTTCAGAAGAATATTTCAGCTCTGTAGGTCCTCAATGCAAGTGAATGGTAACCAGAACTTTGAAGCTCCAAAAAGGCATTATAAAAGTAATCAATACAATTCCAGTGGTTAAATCTTTAGGTGAGCACGTTTTAGGTGAAAACAGACCCAAATGTAACTCCTTTTTCCACTATAAATCTTGATAAATCATGATTTCAAGCTCAAATACACTTCCTGGTGTCATCTTACACTCTGCACCTGCGTCAAGCACTAGAAAGTATAATCGAGCTTGAAATCATGATTGTTCCTAGAGTCTGCAATGGCAACATGTACAGTGAAAAAGTAGTTATATTTTGGTATGTTCTCACCCAAAACTGACTAGATCGTTTCAGAAGATATGGAGTCATATGGATTACTTTTATGCTGTCTTTAGGTGCTTTTTGGAGCTTCAAAGTTCTGGCCACCATTTACTTGCATTGTGAGGACCAACATATTCTTCTTAAAATACTAATTTGTGTTCTGCTTAAGAGGGAAAGTCACACACATCTGTGATGGCATGAGGGTGAGTAAATAATGAGACAATTTTAATTTTTGGGTGAACTATCCCTTTAAATGTATGTTCCGGGTTTAGTACAAGTGAAACTCAATCTAAAGCATTTGTGGCATAATGTTGATTACCACAAAAATATATTCTCCCTCCTTTTCTTAAAAAAAAAAAAAAAAAAAATTCGAGGTTACAGTGAGGCACTTCCAATGGAAGTGAATTTTTGGAGGGTTTAAAGGCACTTATATTAATTCATCTGTAAAAAATAATACACAAGTTAAGCTGTAAAGTTGTTTAAATCGTAATTTTTACAGTTGTTTTAGGTTTTGTTGACATTACATCGTCATGGTAACAAAGTTGTAAAATTGGCTATAACTTTATACAGAAAAGGTTAGTAAGTGATTTTATCACACTAAAATCATGTTAACGTGCATATTGTTTAAGTCTTGTGCCTATACTTCTGAAACAGTGAGTATTTTAACAAAAAATTAGCCCCATTCACTTCCATTGTAAGTGCCTCACTGTTACCAAGATTTTATTTATTTATTTATTAAAGGAGGAACAATTTGAAATACATTTTTGTGGTAATCAACATGATGCTACAAATGCTGTCGACTGAGTTTCACTTGTACTGAGCCCAAAACATTGCATTAAGTCTTTCCCCATTTAAGTAGATAGAAGCTTTATTGTACAAATTTGACTAAAAAAGTAAAATAACTTTCAATGTTTACAGATAACATATCAGGAAACGTCTCGGTTAGTGCGAGACGCTGCTTATGAAGGCTATGGGAAACCGTCCGAGTGTCACGTTGTCTGAAGCCCTTATACAATTGCACCAATTTATTGGCTGATGGCGCTTAAGCGGCATCTCTAGGGAGCTAGTCACGAGCTCCATAAAGGTGCTGGCTTTTGCGCCATGGAGTCAGACTTTCTGCAAGAGGCATGACCTTATGCAGCGACTAGAGAGAATGGCCAGCTACGCAGCATCTCGTTCCCACTCAGGGAACCAAGGTTACCTATGTAAACGAGACATTCCCTTTGGAAGGAACTCTACACCGCGTATGAACGCTATGGGAACGATATACATTCACGCCAAGCAAACAGTAGCTGCCAACTGTCTAAGCCTGTGTGGCAAGCATACAGTGGCGCACAAGCAAGCTAAAGCATCTGAATAAAATAAATTATGGATTTACACCTGTTCCAACAGAGAGAACCTGGGAAGCAGGAGTCAAACCCTCGTCCAGATTATAAAATCTAACAAATGTATGTGGACAGGACCACCTTGCCGCCATACAAATGTCCTCCATGGACGCACCTCTAGCCAAAGCCCATGAGGATGCCATGCTCCTTGTAGAATGGGCTGGAATGCCTGAAGGCAAAGGTAAACTGCACATTTCGTAAGGTCTCGAAAGGATATGTAACCTTTCATGAGACTTGATTTAGAGAATAATGGTTTTTTTTATTTGAAAATCATCATCATAAATTCCATGACGTAACATGAATCTTATGGATAAACATTACAGGGCATCATCAAGAAAGTTGAGAAATGCAAAACACATGATCATATTTTTATCATGTATGTATTTTACCAGAATTTCAACAATTTGACATACATTAATAGTTTCTTAAGATACTGGTTACACACACATCTGTTACATATGTACACAGACATATTATATTACCAATTTCAATAATATTGTCACATTTGCCTGTCCTTTTAAGAACATTTCTGACTGTCACATACTTACTCGCCCCTGTCAAGAATCACACGAGTCATACTGTCCCACTCGACTAAAAAATTTCTCAGACACCATTTGTTTCTTTAGGTTGTTTAAATGTTTCTCATTTACATGACAATCAAAATCAACAACATATCTCCCAAGTTAATCATTAATGGTTTTGTACAATAATTGGGTAATTTCACACTTTACACGACTTCCAAGCAATTGTTTCACCAAAGCAGAGGCATTACAAAGGTTACCTATGTTGGTGTCACTCTGAAGTCTTGGTAGTGGTACTCTTCCAGCTGTTCATAGTATCATAAATAGCCTTTTGACAGCTCTCGTCCACCAGATTCTCTCTGATCTTGTTGACCTGTGATGTAGGGCTCGTCACGCAGCTCACACAGAACAGACTCAATACTTCCCGGTACCTGTTGCAGATGGGGTATTAAACCAAACAGCTTTAAGGCCCAGGCTATAATGAGTTTCATGTCCACTTGAAACAGTTTACTACTCAGCTCTTCAAAGTAGAATTGACAGAAATAAGGACTGGGTTCAAACAAGCAGGAATGCTTCAGTTGGCTGGGGTGGTACACTTCACAACCCAGACACTGCTCCTTTAACTTTTGTCAATAATATGACTCAGAATAATACTGATAATAGCTTTAATTACTTTATAGCTGGTTACACCAAAACAGCCATTGACAGCGTCATCCCTGGTATGGTTTGCATCTGCTGCTGCTGTGGCCACAATGGCACTGGAGTAGGCGGTGATGAAGCTTTAATTATGATAACCCAGTTTGTTACAGTCGCATGGCTCTGTATGGTTTCAGATGACGAGCCACAACCATCGCTGACGGGGGAGCCGTGTGGCGTTGAATCGCTGTCTTGAGACATGATAGCTGAATGTGGTCGGAGCGCTCCCTTTTTAAGCATTGTTGTTATAGGTGGGTGGGGTTACGTACAGGGTTAAAATCGTACAGACACAGACGATTTCCGGATAAATTTAATTGATACTTGATACTGTCTGAAGGATTGTGGAGAAACTTGGTCAAACTTGGACCCCACACTCTCTTTGAAAGAAAAAGATCTTAAATCGTTACACTAACCATGGTCGTCAACATTCAGAATAATTTTCTGAATGTGGCGACTTATTCAGACTCAGGAAGACACACCTTTTAAACTGCACGGTCGACAAAACTTTTATCACTTAAAACATCTGTCAACCACAAACCATGTTCAGACTAGATCAAACAAATTTCCTTTAACCAAAGGCCAAACACTAAGCTAATGTTATCAACCAGCCAGACATCCTGTCAGAGACATCTCCTTATTGTTATCAACCAACCAGACATCCTATCAAAACATCCGGTTATCGTAATCTCTCAAACACACATCCGGTCATACACTCTGGTCAACCATCAAACACACATCTGGTCAGACACTTCCGGTTATGGTTATCAAACATAAATATCTGTCAACTACTTCCGGACATGCCCCCTCATCAATCATTTTAACATATACCGGGTTACATTACTACTGATGCTTGCCCAGTCTCAAAGCTCACGGCACGTGCCTGCAATAGATAGTGTGTAATTAATACATAATAAAATAATTTTTCTGACCTTTGAGCATTAGACACCACAAAAAACTGGCAATAATCCAGTAAAAACATGACTGAAGTTTTATTGAAAAGCACCATGAAGAGTCACATGACGTCATACGAAGTTCAGACGTGTGAACGGTGAGCTCTGCACACTTTGCTAATTTTAATACTTTTTATGTCATAAACCAGTGAGATTCGATACACCCTGATCCTTAACTGTTCTAGAAAGACAATATGTCAAAGAATTCAAAATCCTCAGGCTCTGGAGACATTAAAAGACACTTACGTGCTTAAGCTGAAGCCCCTGAGCAGCAAGCCGCAAGCCCGGGAGCCTATTTGGCTGGAGAAGTGGGGGATGTCGAGAATTTGATCGCTTATCTGGAGTCATCGCAGAGGGAATTAGCTGCTAATCCGCTAGCAACTAAGGTGGATTTGGAGCGCATCTGGGAGAAGTTGGAGGACTTGTAGAATCATAACCGTCCCCTCCGGGTAGAACCTACCACGGGGACTTCCTCCACATGCGATACTGCCGATAAAGAATTGGTAAGCCCATGTGAATTATTTCCACACAATTACCTCTCCTTTGGGCTGGGTGTGGTCTCCGCGGTGTCTTTTTCCAAGAACACCTACCCCGATGTGAATACGTTTGGCCCCAGCTGGAATCAAGCAAGTTCTTTCTCCAGGAAAAGAAAGAAGAGAAAAGGCCGAACCAGCTGGTGCAGCCTGTTCCCATTTTGGCAAGTCTGACCATACAAGGTGTTGGGAAGGTTACGATGGGGCCGGTGCACTTGTTACTTGGCACGCAGTTGCCTGCCTGCACCTGCACCGCCGATCCACGTAACACAGTTCAGCTGGTTGTGGTGTTTTGAATAGCAAAGTCGAGTGAATGACAGATAGGGAGCATCTAGGTTACTGTTGTAACTCCCGTTCCCTGATGGAGGGAATGAGACGTTGTGTCCCTCCTGCCATAACACTGAACTACCCGCTGTGATCGCCGGGGCTCTGTCTCGGCTCCTCAGCATAAACCTGAATGAGTGGTGACACACTAGCTCCTTTTATACCCGTATGTCCAGGGGAGTGGCATGCAAATTCCACTCGCCAATTTTCATTGGCCTTTCTCAAACATCAGAGGTGTTTGGGACTCCCAAGGGCGACCCTTAGTGTCACTATATCTACACAACGCCTCATTCCCTACATCAGGGAATGGGGGTTACAACATTAACCTAGACGTTTTATGTGTGACGTATTGGGCACTCAAATTTCATTTTGCCCCAGACTCTGTATTTTAGGCGATGGGGCGGTCATAAATATAGGGGATAAACACATAAAAAATTGGGTCCTGACCAGTGTTATGATAGGCAGACAGATTATTTGAAGGGGATGGAAGTCGGCTGGAGCGCCCTCAATTCGGGAGTGGTGCGTGGAGATGGGGAGGATGGCAGCTTTCGAGGAGGTGTCATGTAGAAGGCTGGGGATCTGGGATTTGTTTGATAGGAATTGGGGTAGTTATTTGGCATTTTTGGGGTACTCTTGGGGAGGTGCTGTGGAGAGAGAAGTATAGTTTTAAATGCATATGATTATATATATATATATATATATATATATATATATATATATATATATATATATATGTGTGTGTGTGTATATATATATATATTTTTTTTTTTTTTTTTTGCGTGTGTGTGTGTGTGTGTATACTAATATGTGACCACAGGGATGTTCATTGAGGGTCAGGGTGGGGTTGGTGTTTGGGGAGGGGGAGGGGTAATAGTGGGGGTTAAATGTTTATTCAGTGTATATATGTTTTGTTTTTCTTTGTTATATGTACGAATCAATAAAAAATGTTAATTGGAAAAAAGGCATGAAGCAATAGGACAGATTTTGTTTTTTGTTTTTTGTTATGTGGCATGAAACTTTGTGATTGAGAAGTTATTGTGTTCAGTGATATAGTTAAGTTAATGCAGGAAGGCTGAAGTGAGATAAATGAGTGCCATCAGAAAAGTCTAATAATGCAATTAGAAGCCATGTAATGCCTTAATCATGCTAAGAAAGTCTGTGTGGAAATACAAATAGAAAATATTAGCTGGTCCAAGAACACAGTGAAAGTCCAGTGAGAGTGAGGGGTGTCGACAATGAATTCTGCCACAGCAAGGTGCAGATTAAGTGAACGATCAAGCAGGTTAATCTTGATATTTTTCAGTCTTTTGCCGATATTTAATATATACATTTTTATGTTTTTGTTCTGAAATGACTTTAAGGGGTGTGTTTGTATCTTCAATGAGAGAAAACATTATTTTAACCAATCAGCTGATGATGCCAAGTAGACTAAAATGCTTAAATGCAAGAACAATGTTTTCTACACTGTTTTCACTAAATCTTTGCACACGTTTTTCCCTAAATGAACACAAGGAAACATGATATTTAACCTTTTTTATGTATATATAAACCAATATAACAACAGTAATAAACTTCCCAATCAGTGTTGGGTGTTATGTATAACTAAGTAATTAATTACTGTAAATTACTTTTTCATTGAAGTAAAAAAGTAATTAATTACTAACTACTAATTACATCTTCTACAGTGTAATTAGATTACTGTACTAATTACGCTGTCTGAAAAGTAATTGCATTACTTATTAATAATTACTTTCTTTTTTATAATTTCTGTTTTATTTATTTATTTTTATTCCCTTTTCTCCCCAATTTGGAATGTCCAATTCTGATGGTGGCACGGTTACTCACCTCAATCCGGGTGGCGGAGGACAAGTCTCAGTTGCCTTCACTTCTGAGACAGTCAATCCACGCATCTTATCACGTGGCTTGCTGTGCATGACACCACGGAGACTCGCAGCATGTGGAGGCTAATGCAACTCTCTGTGATCCACACACAATTTAACACGCGCCCCATTGAGAGCGTGACTCTACCCTCCCTAGCAACCGGGCCAATTTGGTTGCTTAGGAGACCTGGCTGGAGTCACTCAGCACACCCTGGATTCGAACTTGCGACTCCAGGGGTGGTAGTGTCAATACTCACTGAGCAACCCAGGCCCCCAGTAATTACTTTCTAAAACCCTTATCAACCTCGACTAGATGGAAAATATAAGGCATGAAACTGTTCTTTTTATTCTTTCAAATAAATCATATAAAATCAAATAAATTATTCATGAACTGGCCAAAGAATTTAAGGGGGCTACATTAAATTAGAAAACATACATTTTAACATTTCAAATTCACTATTGTTTTATCTAGAATTGTTCTAGTGTCTATACAGTATTTAACGCAATTACATCAGAAGTAACTGTAGTTAAATTACTGAAAAAATAAGAGTAATCCCTTACTTTACTTTTTTTTCAATGAAAAAGTAATTTACAGTAATTAATTACTTAGTAATACATTACACCCAACACTGATTGGGAAGTAGGGTCCATTTTGGTTTCACATTGACTTAAAAAAAGCAATAAATATACAGTATATCATGTTTTTCAAATCCATTTTCAACCTGGAAAAACAAAGCCTGTTCTAAATTGTAGTATAACACCCATTTGTATATAATATTTATTTGTACCAATAATATGGCATGGAGGAACTTTCAGATTTGGTTTAGTTGACAAAAATCCTCATTATTTCTCCAGCTCAGTGTACGTGTGCACTCACATGTATATGCATGATGTACTTTTTGTAAAGCAGATACCAAAATACAACAAATCAGACATGCCACACATATTACTTGGCTCTGCATGTGGCAAGAAAGAATAGCAAATGCTACAACAAAAGTTCTTTGTGATTTGTTGATTCTGAATGCAAACTAAAAGATCAAAGATTACACGATCATATTCTACAGATACTTTTCCGTAGTGTGATTTTGTTTGTTTGCTTAAATTAATGTGATGCTCAGAGGTGCATTACAGCTGACAACAGAAGTGATGCGAGGGTCATCCACAACACTGTGAGCATACTAGCCAAGACTGGAGACCTGGAAGCTGTATAAAAAACAAAAATATTCATTATCCTGACCTAACATAATTATATATTGTCAGTGCTGCTGAAACTCTTATTAAGATATTACAGTACGTATAAATAATTACATGACAACATATTTGTAAATGTATACTTAGAGTGACCTGTAACATGGATGGAATTCACATCAACTGGGAAGCTGAAATTTCCATCTTTAACTGCCTGAACGAAGGTGTCCCTCACTTCTGTCACAGTAGGAATAGTGCCACTGTTGTTAAATTCAAGGTTACCATCTGTCACAATGGAGCCACTCCTGAGAAGACACAATCAGATTCAGACATGGCCAAATACTTAGCAAATGAACAACGGAATGAACAAATGAATAAGTTAAGATAACATTTAAACAGAGTGGTTAGTTATTTATAGAATGCATTTACCTGAATTGCCGAATAAACATACGAAAGAAGGTCACAAAACGTCTCCTGTAAACTAGTAAAATCTATAATAGATCAATAAATAAACAGCTTAAAACAGATTTCCATACTTTTTTTTATAGCAGTATATGTGTATTCGTTATTATTATTGTTATTTTCAGACTGGACAAATTATTTTCACGTCAATCAAACTTTGCTACAAAACATTGTTGGTTTTACAGCTGGAAAAATAGGCATTTAGTAGTTCATTAAACTCTTAGCAAACTATTTTTTATGTTTACATCCAAAAAATGTAATAAATGTATATCATTACTTGTATCTGTTTTTAATGTTGGCTATAAACATCATTAGCTTTATCCACTGCTACTGCAGAGCATTAAAAAGAAACATTAAATTAAAGAAAAAAGCACACCCATCCAAAAACTATAAAAATGGGTTCAGGATCCAAAAATATCCTAACCTCATCCTAACCAATTGCCTTTGGATAAAAAAAATATTACCTCAAAGGTGATTCTTTCTTTCAGCTTTATGGTTTCAGCATTGTTCATATCGGAGTAGACATCCTGGAATGTTTGATTAATGCTGAAAGTTACATTAAACTGTGAAACAGATGCTGTTGTGGCACTGGCGCTGCTTGGAGGTGCAGTTGTGACGCTGATGATAATAGTAGATGCAGTTGTGCTGTTGGTGCTATTAGGAGATGGAGTTGTGCTGTTGGTGCTATTAGGAGATGCAGTTGTGCTGTTGGTGCTATTAAGAGATGCAGTTGTGCTGTTGGTGCTATTAGGAGATGCAGTTGTGCTGTTGGTGCTATTAAGAGATGGAGTTGTTCTGTTGGTGCTATTAAGAGATGGAGTTGTTCTGTTGGTGCTATTAGGAGATGCAGTTGTGCTGTTGGTGCTATTAGGAGATGCAGTTGTGCTGTTGGTGCTATTAAGAGATGGAGTTGTTCTGTTGGTGCTATTAAGAGATGCAGTTGTGCTGTTGGTGCTATTAAGAGATGCAGTTGTGCTGTTGGTGCTATTAAGAGATGGAGTTGTTCTGTTGGTGCTATTTGGAGATGCAGTTGTGCTGTGGATGCTATTTGGAGATGCAGTTGTGCTGTTGGTGCTATTCGGAGATGCAGTTGTGAATTTGAAGTTTTTAGGAGATGGAGTTGTGCTGTTGGTGCTATTAGGAGATGGAGTTGTGCTGTTGGTGCTATTAGGAGATGCAGTTGTGCTGTTGGTGCTATTAGGAGATGGAGTTGTTCTGTTGGTGCTATTAGGAGATGCAGTTGTGCTGTTGGTGCTATTAGGAGATGCAGTTGTGCTGTTGGTGCTATTAAGAGATGGAGTTGTGCTGTTGGTGCTATTAAGAGATGGAGTTGTGCTGTTGGTGCTATTAGGAGATGCAGTTGTGCTGTTGGTGCTATTAGGAGATGCAGTTGTGCTATTGGTGCTATTAAGAGATGGAGTTGTGCTGTTGGTGCTATTAAGAGATGGAGTTGTGCTGTTGGTGCTATTAGGAGATGCAGTTGTGCTGTTGGTGCTATTTGGAGATGCAGTTGTGCTGTTGGTGCTTTTAGGAGATGCAGTTGTGCTGTTGGTGCTATTAAGAGATGGAGTTGTGCTGTTGGTGCTATTAAGAGATGGAGTTGTGCTGTTGGTGCTATTAGGAGATGCAGTTGTGCTGCTGGTGCTATTAGGAGATGCAGTTGTGCTGTTGGTGCTATTTGGAGATGCAGTTGTGCTGTTGGTGCTTTTAGGAGATGCAGTTGTGCTGTTGGTGCTATTAGGAGATGCAGTTGTGATTTTGATGTTTTTAGGAGATGGAGTTGTGCTGTTGGTGCTACTAGGAGATACAGTTGTGATTTTGATATTTTTAGGAGATGCAGTTGTGCTGTTGCTGCTATTAGGAGATGCAGTTGTGATTTTGATGTTTTTAGGAGATGCAGTTGTGCTGTTGCTAGAGGCTGCTGCATTTGAAGTCCCATTCTGAGTTACTGTTTGTGTAGAATTAATGGAAAAGTGACGTAGTAGATTGTCAGTGATAAAAATTAGTATTTTTATTTCAATTAACATAAACAATCACTATGTATCGTTAAACAAGTTTGCCTTGAACTTACATGATTCTTAACCACAAATATAACATTTAAGCTGCTCCAAAAAGACTAAAGGCTCGTTTATACTTTGTTTTTCCGTGTACCATGTTGTCTCGCACACGGTCAAGTGCTCTGCCTTTCAAAGTATACTCTTTTGACCATGAGCGAATACGAACACACTTGATGCATGCGCACAATTACTGCTTTGTGATACCGTCATTTATAGTATATATAACTAGTATTATATTTGGACTCGTCACATGGGGGGTTAATGTTTAGTGTGCAGTTACAGGAAAATGGGACACAGTACATTGTCAGTGCTAAAAATTCTTATAATTTTATTTAGATTATATTTAAGAATCCTTATATACCATTAATAAACTCAAAAAATAATATTAAGATTTATGCATTTAAATTTCACCACAAAATTCCATCAAATTAAATTGAGTAATCATTAAAGAAAAGTTTTATTAATTTAATATAGTTAAAAATTACACAATTTAATTGGATGGAAGTTTTTATGAAATTTAAATGTATATATATACACTACTGGTCAAAAGTTTTGAAACACTTACTCATTCTTTATTATATTTTTTTTTCCACATTTTAGAATAATAGTAAAGTCATCAAAACTATGGAATAACATAAATAGAACTATGGGAATTATGTTGTGACTAAACAAAATCCAAAATAAATCAAAACTGTGTTATATTTTAGCATCTTCAAAGTAGTCACCCTTTGCCTAGAATTTGCAGACATGTACTCTTGACATTTTCTCAACCAACTTCTTGAGGTATCACCCTGGGATGCTTTTTAAACAGTATTGAAGGAGTTCACATCTATGTTGGGCACTTATTGGCTGCTGTTCTTTATTATTTGGTCCAAGACATCAATTTCAAATATATATATATATATTTTTAATAAATTTTAGTTTTGTAATGAAATAAATTAATATGGTGGCACAATTATATTTTTGTTTACAAAACTAATTTCAAACATTTAAGCATACGCCTTCAGATCAAAAGATTTTTAAGATCATGAGAAACATTTCAGTCGTGTTTCAATACTTTTGACCGGTAGTGTATATATAATAAAATAGGTTAATATATTACACAGTCAGCCAAAAGTTTGGAATAATGTACAGATTTTGCTGTTTCGGAAGGAAATTGGTACTTTAATTCACCAAAGTGGCATTCATCTGATCACAAAGTATAGTCAGGACATTACTGATGTAAAAAACAACACCATCACTATTTGAAAAAAGTCATTTTTGATCTAATGTAAACAATAAACTACACTTTCACAAATAATTTTTCGCATGCTAGTTAGGACAAAATTCGGATTAACATAGCAGAGAAATAATGGAAAATTTGACATCTTTTGAGAAACAGACCCAAAATGGAGGGAACATTACTAAAAGTTTAGTATCTTTTAAAGGTTATTATATATGGTAATGGTATTGTTGTTGTTGTTGATGATGATTATTATGATTAGTTTATGATATCTGAAAAGTTCTGTCTTCTGAAATAGTGCAATGAGAACATTATGAAGAGTGATTTGGAACAAGCTCCTCACCGATTAGACACAGAAGACCAAGTATAATTCTCCACTTCATTGCTGTGTTCTTTAGGCAATATCCCTAAAAAGTTAAAATGAAGCACATTAATGAAATGTTCAAAAGTTTAAAATCAAACACAATTCATTATATGCAGAATAAAAATAAAGTCAACACGAGTGGTGAGTTTGATAACATGATGGAAAAAAGAATCAAGAACTGTACAGGCAACAAACAAATACAGTTATATTTACCAAATATTAACCAGTTTCAGTAAGTAAACTAAATAAATTAGAATGCTTTCCAAGCCCACATTGCAAGTGCATCAAATTATTGCAAACTTTTTCAACTTACTTTTTAATGACCTCCTCAGAGAAATTAAACAATCCAATGTTAATACAAATTGCAACCTTTTGATGCTGAAGATACTGTCATCAGTTAATTAGTTGCCTCTAAATAATCATAGCAGACAGGTGAGGTGACATTTAAAGCAAGGTTTTTTTTTTTTTGGTTTTTTTTAGTGGGCAGGGCAAGAGAATGTACCAAAGAGTGAATTTATTGAGAAAAGGGCGGAACAACTCAAAATAATAGGTTTGTTTCCTGGCACATGATAACTGAAGGAAGAACTTTTTCAACCAAACATAAAAATACATGCAAAGTATGAAGCTCAGGCAATATTCTAAATAAAATATTTAATTTGACTCCCTAATTGAATAATCCTAATCAAAAGGACAGGAAACACAATTTCCTTGACTAATAACACTCTACATCCTAATAACTGATACATTCAAGCATTACACGTTCTAAATGAGATGGATAACTGAAATACAATCAAATACACATTATTTAGTTTAACTCTACTGTATAAGCAGGGGAATTAGCTGGCTCTTTTCCAAACTGAGTAATTCATATTTAGATTTTTCTTGAAGTTAGGATTAAAGTTTGGGTTAAGTTTACTTGCAATAAAAATACATCACATGAGAGGCATTTCTGATTTAGTCTTGAGTGATTAAACTGACTTGACTAATAGAACAATTACAATATTTATTAATATCCTGTTTTAAATATATATATATAATAACAAAAGTATGATTGAGATGATAACAGAGTAGGGAATCAAGATTCACGAAAGTCTTTGTATGGTATGTAATGGTGCTTACAGTCAAGTTCTTATCCCAGTTTATAAAGCATGAGCAGCTGATGACAAACCCCCCCCCCCCCCCCCCAAAAAAACAACATAAAACAAAAACATGAGGAAACTATGTAACTGGCCTTTCCAGCAAACCTTGTTCCTCATACTGTAACTAACATTGCACAAACATTGCAAAAGCTGCATAGCAAAGTTTTTATTTTTTGTGGACACATTTCTATTTAGTTTTTATACATTTTAGTTTCAGGTTCAGTTTTAGTAATATAGTTTAGAAATTAACAGAACACTTCCAGAGTTATTTACATATAAATAAAAGAAAGACCTTTAAAATTAAGAGCAATTGGCAAACAATGTAATTATTTTATATTTTATACTAAGAAATAATATTATTTGTATTGGTGTGCTATAATGTGCTTATATCATTAGTTTAGTGAAATTTCCTACTGAGAAAATTTAATTGAAATTATTTGATTTCACGAGAAGTAAAAGACAGAAAAAATGACACTTGATATAATTATGGCACAACTCAGTTAAGTTGGCCAGCATTAGTGGAGAGCATCAAAAACTTGCACTGGTTCAGTCAGTATTTTCACAAAGTTTAAGTTGTATTTAAATGCATAAATATGTTCATGTTTAGCAGCTAAGTAAATTAACAGTGCAAATTATGATGACTATTGCTGGCTGCTGCCATTTTAGCATTTCACCTTAGACGCTACAAATGTCCCGTCCCTTACCGAAATGTAAACTATGATTGGTTTGCAAATATCTCATCTAGGGGGAAACAAATGTTCTGATCAGTTGCTCAGCTGAGTCAGACTGCCTATGTTGCCCATGTCTTCAGTTAAGCTCTCTTGCCTCCCACTGCTCCGTGCGCATTTTGAGAGAATCGTTGACTGTACACTTTTTGAAAATAAATAAATAAATAAATAAATTCACAATCCACTCAACAGTGTTGTGGCATCGCGACTGTAACGTTTGAGCAATCTCCCGTCAGCCAGAGGGAGCCCTCACCTGAATTCTGAACTCTGTCACTTCCTGTTTCCTGCCACATCAGTTCCTGTCATATCACTTCCTGTTCACCATGTATATAAGCCATGCGTTCGCACTCTCACTTTGTGAAGTATTGCCAGTTATCTGCCTTACCAAGCATTTATTCTCTGCCATTGTTTTGACTCCTGTTATGACCATTGCTTATGTTTGCTGGATTCATGTCTCTGGATTACTGTTTTGGATTTGTTTGCCTGTGAACTGATTTATCTGTGTTTTGACCCAAACCTGTGACCTGACTACATTTGATGACTACTGTTTGGAATGTTTCTTCAAATCCTCTAATAAATATCCGCAAATGGAATCTTCTCAGCCTACCTCTTCATTTCAGCGACTCAGTAGATTGAAATATTACAGGGCGAAAGTCTACAAATTGTTCTTGACGCTAGACTATACTACTGGATTCTACCAAAATACATAAAACGTTATATGAAAAGTGCATTTTTGCGTTTCTTATATTCACATGATCTTGTTGCCCAAACCTCAGATCTTTGGAAACACAAGATCAGAGTCTGCTGCTTCCCATGTTGAAAGAAAGTGGCACAGGCTTTATCATTATCGATGGTAGGCCTACACTTCCTTTCCGCATCATTATCCATGAATAATTTGTACTCCTCACGATGATTGCTTTGCAAATGCACGTTCAGACTTGTGGGATTTTTTTACATTAATTTTAATACCACAAGTCATTGGATTGGATGTGACAATTCATTTGCTTTTACTAGTTTCTAGTCCCACACAAGACTCTGTCATTTCCTACCATTCATGTCCCTTGTCGTCAATATCAGTTATTGGTACAGGTCTTCACCAACACAGCCACACAGGTTAGATTATTCCACCATGAGTGAGTGCTCAATGGTTACAAATATGATCATTTATTTTTGATAGGATGGGAAAAAGGTGTCCTGAGTTTTTCCTGGCAGGCTACTCAGACTTAAAGGCTCCATAGGTTAGAATTAGGAGCACCTTTGTACATTGAATGAAATTTCACTAATGTTTTTACCCAATTTCTATATCAAAAATGAGAATATATACATTTTCAGGAGGTACACGCTCAACTCAACTGCACATCCTAGCACAGAAACTGATTGTGTGGAGCAGTGCACGCTTATTCATTATGCACGACGCATTCCAGCAGCGGATTTAATGTAAGGATAATGGAGACTGCGGTATCTCTTTGCATTGCCTGAAAACGCTCACTGACTTTCATCTGAACCAGTTTCAAAAGCAAAACCATGCGAGTGAGACTCAGTGTATGCAGGATAGAGACTGAAGTGTCTCGCCCTTCAGCAAGCTGCAGGCAAGTTTTGTATTTTTAGAGACTGAACGGCAGCGAAAATAATAGTTTTGAGATTTTAAACTTCAGCATTCAAAATGTTTTATATCTGTGTGTATATTGTCTAATAATATATTAGTAATGTAAACTTAAGTTTCTCTTGACAAAAAAGTTCAATATGAATTGAATCTGCCTATTTGATCCAGTTATTAAAACAAAGTTCACTGGAAAATGGCAGAAGATTTTGCCCAACTTTTAATTACAGCATGTCCATGGATTTTATGGCATTTATACACATACTTCAATCGAGGATTAAAACCTGTAAAAATGTGTCCAATTAACTCTATATGGAAAAAAGCATGTTCATATTAAAATAATTAAAATAAATCAGGGCTCCAGACTGCAAATAAAATGGTCGCAAATGCGACCAAAAATAATTGATTGCGACAATCATTTAAAATCTAGTCACCATTGGCGACAGTTGGGTTGTGTGCTTTCATATGCGGTTTTGTCAGATATCATCTTATGAGTTATTGAATACATTTTTAGAACGCCCACTAGTGTGTCTTGTGCCACTTTTCACCCGTTTTGTTTCTGACGAGCTCGCTGCACCGCACACAACAACAAACCCAGCGTGATCTTTTTCATGAATCACCCAAAAAGAACTGAGGATTTGAACTCAGGAGCTCAGATTAGCAGTTTGAATCAGATTCACTTTCTCAGCGAATCAGCCATTGGTGAGTTCACAACTGGGAGCGCAGACATTTCAAAATAAGAGTCCCATGTGTATTTCAGGCTTCTTTATAATTAAAAGTCCTGTATTGTGTACCACTTTTTTTCTTCTGGTAATTATTGGTTGGGACTGGAGTAGCACAACAAACTGCATCTGGGATTTCATTCAATATATTTATATAAATTATGAAAGAGGTGTGAACATTTATGAGACAAAAGGGAATGCAAACTTATCTTCTCAACGATATATACTGTTTATTAAACCTCAGATTAATCCGTTATCAGCTGTCTTCCTTTTCTTTGGCTTTCTATCTTGTCTCTGAACAGCAATCTAAATCGAGCAATTCTGTGATTTGGAGACTAAAAACAGCCTTGTAAATGATGACTAACCAATTTCTTGCTTGTTTTTTGAGACAAAGTATAAATGAAATATATCTATGATCATATTTTTTAATGTTTGTTGTTATGTACCGTGATTTACTGCGATTAATTACAGAAAGCTGTGCGATTAAGTAGTAAAAAATATTTTAATTCACACCCCTACTTATTAGGGGCCAAGCAATGAAAGTGCATAGGCACCAGTCTTCTTCTTCTTCTTCTTCTTCTTCTACTTCCACCATTGAGTCTATGGTAGCCCATAGAACTGTATGTGGTAAAGTTGTGAAATTTGGCACACAGATAGAGCACAGTCTGAACATTAACTGGAGCAAATTTGGAGTCTCTAACTCAAACCCTCTTGCACCACTAACTGCCCATATTTCACACGTTTATGCTAATAACATTTGAACCGTAAGTGCTAGAATGAAAATAATATTTTTCCTCTGACGAATCGATATGTCGTTATTTTCCGTCTTGAAAATGTAATGTACTTTTTCAAACTCCTCCTAGACCGTTCTTCCGATTTGCACAAAAACTGAATCAGATCTGAATCAGATCATCTTCAGACCAGGCTGACAAAAAGTTATGGAATTCAAGTTGATTAGTCAAACGGTTCTTGAATAATGCACGAACAAATTTGATGAAGAGCACGCCAAATTGGACATGAGGCTATATCTCCGCAACGCTTTAGCGTATTCACATTAAACTTGATGTGTTATGACAACCATGACCTGAGGGTACCTGCACAGTTTCGGCACAGCGCCACCTAGTGGTCATGAGATATGAAAAATTCATATATTTTCTTATAACTTCTGAACGGTTTCAAGTAAAATCACAAATCTGGTCTTGTCAGAAAAAGTTGCGTGGTGCCATGCGGGGGTCGGACATGTGAACGGTGAGCTCTGTGCACTTTGCTAGTTTTTTATTATTTTTGTATCTTAAACTGGTGAGATTCGATTCACCCTGCTACGTAACTGTTCTATAAAGTCAACATGTCAAAGAAGTCAAAATCCTCATGCCATGGAGATATTAAAAGACACTTATGTGCTCAAGCTGATACCCCAGACAGGGCTGCAGACCAGGGACTCAGTTTGGACGGTGCGGCGGGAGAGATTCAATGTCAACTGTCGAGCATGTCTGTAATGCTGGCGAAGGTCATGGCGGACTTGGAGGATCTTGCTGTAATACGTCGATCGATCACTGCAATGGAGATGAAATTCTCTGAGTTGGTTACAAGAATCAGGGATGTCGAGAAACGGTTTGATTATCTGGAGTCATTGGAGAGGGAATTAGCTGCTAACCCGCTAGCGACCAAAGTAGATTTGGAACATGTTTTTAAAAGCTGGAAGGCCATGAGAATCGTAATTGTTGGAATTCCTGAGCATGAGGAAGGCCGAGATATGGTAAAATTCCAAAACGAGCTCTTCCTGAGTCTACTCAACATAACAGGTCATAAGTTGGAAATTGAGCAAGCTCACAGAGTCCCGGCTTGGAGATCTGCGGAAGGAGACAATCAGTTGTTCAAAATTTCTGAGATCATCCGATAAAGATCTTGTGTTACGCGAGGCAAGTAGTAAAGGAAGGCTTTCTTGGAAGAACCACAACATTTTCTTGTTCCCAGACTTTGCGAATTCGACAAGAGAGAAACATCGATTCAAGGAATGCAAGAAACTCTTACATTTCCAGAAGGTCGCTTTTGTACTGATGTTTCCAGCCAAATTGAGAATAGATACTAAGGATGGGCGCAAAATATTTACATGCTCACAGTAAGCATTGTCCTTCATAGAGAAAATGGGGTGAGTAAGCCAATTGGTGATTTTCATGTTGCTGCCTAGTGGGCCTAACTCACTGTACATTCACTTGACTGTCTGAGGAAGCTGGGCAACTTTTTGTTTCTTTTTATTTTGGTTCTGCCTAGTGGCTTGAGTTTGTTTTGTGGAATAACACTCCTTCAAGAAACGTTTGCATCGACGGAGGGTCGCTTTGCACTGAAGTTCCTGGCCAGGTTGAGAATTGATGCTAAGGATGGCCACAATGTATTTACTTGTCCCCAACATGCAATATCCTTCATAAAGCCTATGGAATGAGTAAGTCATTGTGTGGCGCTCGCTTTGCAGTCTAGTGGACCTGACTCACTGAACATTTACTTGACCGTCTGAGGAAACTGGGCGCCTGTTTTGTTTCTTTTTGTGCTGGTTCCACCTGGTGGCTGGAGTTTGTTTTGTGGGGTGGTACTCCTTCGGGATGGTGTGCGGGTGAATCTGCACGTTCTTTGTGTTTATGCCTCCTATTGGCTGGAGTTTGTTTTGTGGAGTATTCTTTGCAGGACATTGGAAGTATTAGGTCATCTACTGCACTCATGAAAAGCTGGCTCACTGAACATTCGATTGACTGTCTGAGGAAGTCTGATAAATCTAAATATGTAAATTAATACATATAAATTAAATACTGTATATATAATAAAAAATATTTTATCTGTATATATTTATTTATTTATTTTTTACTCAAAGCTGTCTTCTTGTATGCCAATCTAATTACTTTTTTTGTGCTGGTTCCGCTACAGGCTGGAGTTTGTTTTGTGAAGGATCACACCTTCGAGACAGTTATGCGAAGAAACCTAGACATTCTTTGTGTTTATTCTGCCTATTGGCTGGAGTTTGTATTATAGATTTTCTTCTGTTATGTAATTCTTGACTCACAAAATTTGTACAGAAGCACCGGACTTGAGCAATCCGACTGCAAAGTTGTCATAGGGACTGTTTGAGTTTAAAGGGATGGACGCCAGTTGGTGCTGTTGTGCGTGGGGTTAATATGCACTTTTTTCTTTTTTCTGTTTGTTTGGTTTGGGGGGAAGTTCGAGGTTTGACTGTTGCACTAATATTGGAATGTGGTATTTATAATTTTATTTTTGACACACAATCTATTTTTTCTCATATGTCAAAATGTCAGTTGTTAATATGAGTGGATTGTCTCTCTCCACTTGGAATGTGAATGGGTTGGGGCAGCTCATAAAAAGAAGGAAGGTTATTTCTTTTCTTAAATTAAGGAAATATGATGTAGTGTTTCTTCAAGAAACACATCTTTCCCCACAGGAAGCTGAAAAATTTGGACATGTTTTCTTTAGTGCTGGCTCATGTAAGAGCAGGGGAGTCATTTCGTTGATAAGTAAACATCTACAATTCAAATGTTACAAACAGATTAAAGATAAATTAGGAAGAGTCATTATTGTTTTAGCAGAAATTCAGGGGCAAAGGTTGATTTTGGCTAATATTTACTCACCTAACGCTGATGATCAGGGCACGATACAGTACTGTGCAAAAGTTTTAGGCCCTTGTGAAAAATGTTGCATAGTGTGGATGTCTTAAAAAATAATGACATAAATAGTTTTCATTTATCACTTAATGTCATACAAAGTGACCACCTTTGCCTTTAAAACAGCACCAATTCTCCTAGGTACACCTGGACACAGTTTTTCTTGGATGTTGGCAGATATGATGTTCCAAACTTCTTGGAGAGTTCGCCACAGTTCTTCTATCTATTTAGGCTGTTTGAGTAACCTCAGACTGACATGATGTTCAGTGGGGGGCTTTGTGGGGGCCATGACATCTGTTGCAGGGCTCCCTGTTCTTCTATTCTAATCTTTTCTATTTGCAAATGTAACGTTTGGTAGTCTAACATTTATATTTCCAATTGACACACTAAAGCTGAAGATATAAGTAACCATCTTAAGACAAATGCTTTTGTGAAACATCTTATGTGCCTAAGACATTTGCACAGTACTGTATAATATTGGGAGGAGACTTTAATCTATTGATGGATTCAGTCCTTGATCATAGTGAAGCAAAAGTGTGTAAGCCCACTAGAGCAACACTGACGCTTTACTGGATGTATAAAAATCTTGGTCTTACAGATATTTGGAGACTTTTGAACCCATCTGGTAGGGACTATAATTTTTTTTCATCAGTCCATAAGATTTATTCTGGAATAGATTTTTTTTAAATATATACAGGTGCATCTCAATAAATTAGAATGTCGTGGAAAAGTTCATTTATTTCAGTAATTCAACTCAAATTGTGAAACTCGTGTATTAAATAAATTCAATGCACACAGACTGAAGTAGTTTAAGTCTTTGGTTCTTTTAATTGTGATGATTTTGGCTCACGTTTAACAAAAACCCACCAATTCACTATCTCAAAAAATTAGAATATTTTGACATGCCAATCAGCTAATCAACTCAAAACACCTGCAAAGGTTTCCTGAGCCTTCAAAATGGTCTCTCAGTTTGGTTCACTAGGCTACACAATCATGGGGAAGACTGCTGATCTGACAGTTGTCCAGAAGACAATCATTGACACCCTTCACAAGGAGGGTAAGCCACAAACATTCATTGCCAAAGAAGCTGGCTGTTCACAGAGTGCTGTATCCAAGCATGTTAACAGAAAGTTAAGTGGAAGGAAAAAGTGTTGAAGAAAAAGATGCACAACCAACCGAGAGAACCGCAGCCTTATGATTGTCCAGCAAAATCGATTCAAGAATTTGGGTGAACTTCACAAGGAATGGACTGAGGCTGGGGTCAAGGCATCAAGAGCCACCACACACAGACATGTCAAGGAATTTGGCTACAGTTGTCGTATTCCTCTTGTTAAGCCACTCCTGAACCACAGACAATGTCAGAGGCGTCTTACCTGGGCTAAGGAGAAGAAGAACTGGACTGTTGCCCAGTGTTCCAAAGTCCTCTTTTCAGATGAGAGCAAGTTTTGTATTTCATTTGGAAACCAAGGTCCTAGAGTCTGGAGGAAGGGTGGAGAAGCTCATAGCCCAAGTTGCTTGAAGTCCAGTGTTAAGTTTCCACAGTCTGTGATGATTTGGGGTGCAATGTCATTTGCTGGTGTTGGTCCATTGTGTTTTTTGAAAAGCAAAGTCACTGCACCCGTTTACCAAGAAATTTTGGAGCACTTCATGCTTCCTTCTGCTGACCAGCTTTTTAAAGATGCTGATTTCATTTTCCAGCAGGATTTGGCACCTGCCCACACTGCCAAAAGCACCAAAAGTTGGTTAAATGACCATGGTGTTGGTGTGCTTGACTGGCCAGCAAACTCACCTTACCTGAACCCCATAGAGAATCTATGGGGTATTGTCAAGAGGAAAATGAGAAACAAGAGACCAAAAAATGCAGATGAGCTGAAGGCCACTGTCAAAGAAACCTGGGCTTCCATACCACCACAGCAGTGCCACAAACTGATCACCTCCATGCCACGCCGAATTGAGGCAGTAATTAAAGCAAAAGGGGCCCCTACCAAGTATTGAGTACATATACAGTAAATGAACATACTTTCCAGAAGGCCAACAATTCACTAAAAATGTTTTTTTTATTGGTCTTATGATGTATTCTAATTTTTTGAGATAGTGAATTGGTGGGTTTTTGTTAAATGTGAGCCAAAATTATCACAATTAAAAGAACCAAAGACTTAAACTACTTCAGTCTGTGTGCATTGAATTTATTTAATACACGAGTTTCACAATTTGAGTTGAATTACTGAAATAAATGAACTTTTCCACGACATTCTAATTTATTGAGATGCACCTGTATATATGTCCCTCATTTCATTTGTTGTTGATTACTCAATTGGAAACATCTTAGTCTCAGATCATGCCCTGGTGAGTTTAGAGGTATTGCCACATATGGAGAAAAATAAATCATATAGTTGGCGCTTTAATGTATTGCAAAAAATGTTAAAGGCTGAAATCAATGTTTATATGGAGACCAACTGGTCTTCGGTATCCTCTGTGGGCATGGCTTTGGAGGCACTTAAGGCAGTTCTTAGGGTTGGATCATACAGTATGCCTCATTCATCAAAAAATCCAAAATACGAGAACTCGTGGAGTTGGAAGGGAATATTAAAAGTACCGAGGCAGAGCTGAAGCGCCGAATGTTGTCTGATGGCCTCAGAGATTGAAATACAGATATAAAACTATTTTGTCACGGAAGGTGGAGTTTTGGTTATTTAGGGCAAGACAGTCATACTTTGAGTCAGGGGACAAAGCAGGGAAGCTTTTGGCTAGATATATATATAGCAAAGAGAGTCTTTTTCTACCATTCCCTCAGTGAAATCTGCTGGTGGTGAAATGTTTTCCTTGGCCATTGATATTAATAATGCTTTTAAAGAATTCTATCTTGGGGCTTCCGGTTTGGTAATGCGGTGTTAGGACGCATGGTGTCTAAGCTCCGCGTTATTTCATGTACTGTTTTCAAAATACACCCTATTTGTATCAGTACGTCAAATTCATTACATTCTTTTTGCATTTTATAAACAACCCACCTTTGGAACTTTCACTTAAAATAAGCAAATCTACGAAGACAGGCGGTAAGCAACAGACTCAAGTTCAACATGCGCAGGCCGGTCAAGAAAGCAGCAAAATGGTGGATACCGAGTCCATATCCACACAGCTTACAATCGTGTCTTAATCAAGGAGCTCGAAAAATTCAGAAAGGCCAAAACCCCTTACATGGGAAACGCCACGTCCGCTGATCATCAGATTTCACTGATATATTGTTAAGGAAACTGTCATGAGTTGGGCTAAATCTCATAAAGACATTTCTTACAAGGGCCACAAAATCAAAATGTACAAGGATTTCAGCACAGAGCTGGCGAGGAAACGTGCAGCTTTCAACAAGATCAAGAGCCTAATTTACAAGCAAGGAGTATGTTTTGGGATGCTGTACCCTGCTCGCCTCTGAGTCAGCTGTAATGGAGTGGAATGGATCTTCGATTCCCCTGAGGCAGCAGAGTCGTTTTATCATCAGAACTTTCCTAATTAAGCCGTGGTCTAATATTGGCGCATTTTCGAAACAGGATGGTGAATTCGACAGGTATAAGCTGCTGTAAATAACTTAAAGACAATATTAAGCTTTCATTTTGCTTTATTATAATTGAGCTTAAGGGAAAATCAGACTCTCACACCACGAGTGCCTCTGCTTTATTTTGATGCTGTCCATACATCCCCAAAATATATAGTTTATGGGTTGCATGTTAATTATGCTATTCGGTTAATGTTTATATATGCTATACCAACTGGTCCTTGATGGCAATGCCATTTTGTGGTGGGTCTTTTATATAATTTGCCAAATTTAACTGTGTAATTTTTTTTTTTTACATAGCTCTAAGTTTTGATAGCTGTTTTGGGTGTACATCTAAGTTTTAGGAGTTGACAGTTCTATGTGATTAATCGGTTGTGTAAATTGACGTTCTGGCTTCTCATTATGTTCAAAAAGACGAGCATCAGAGTTGTTAGTACAGGTTTGTACAACCCCCCCCCCCCCCATCTTCCTCATCTCCTCGACTCATACTTCTCAGACCTTTCTTTTTTTTTTATCTCCATAACAACATAAATGATTAGTCCTAAAGTGAACACAGAGGGGCTAGCAGGTCATAATGTCAAACTTGTTACTTGGAATGTGAGGGGTCTAGGTGGTGTTAAAAGGGTGTTTGCGCACTTAAAGAATCTGTCTACAGATATTAGTTTTCTACAGGAGACTCACCTCAGGATTAGTGATCAGGTTAGACTATGTAAGCCATGGATTGGTCAAGTTTTTCATTCAAATTTTAACAGTAAATCTAGAGGCACTGCTATTTTAATACACAAACGGATAAAGTTTGTCTCACACAATGTAATCACTGATCCTGTTGGGCATTATGTAATAGTATCTGGAATTCTGTACCAGACACCTTTCATATTAGTTAGCATTTATGCCCCTAATTATGATAACCCTGCTTCTATGACTACACTCTTTTCCCACCTTCCAAATTTGGACACTCACGGCCTTATTTTAGGTGGCGATCTTAATTGCACGATCAACCCAAATTTAGACCACTCACAGCCCAAGTCATCAGCTCCTACATCAATGTCTAGGTCCTTCTCATCTCTAATGGATCAGTTGGGGTGTGTAGACCCCTGGCGCTTCCTCAATCCAACTGCAAAAGAGTTTTCTTTCTTTTCTAATGTTCTAATAATGTTTATTCGCATATTGATTTTTTTTTATAGACAAAGTTCTTTTATCTCTTGTTAAATCCACAGAATATTCAGCAATAATTATCTCAGACCATGCCCCACACATTTTAGACCTCTCCTTCCCCCAAATTTTATACGTGGAAGGATTATTTCTTTTAATGCATATTAGATCACATCCAGGAAATTAAAACAGCAGAAACTCATTGACAAAATCTTAGAGGTAGATATGCTGAATGCCAAGTAGCCACACCCTGATCTGGTGACACAGCGGCTAAAATTACAAACTGAATTTGACTTATTGACAACCAACAAGGTTGAGTTTCTGCTAAAATGCACAAGATCAACCTATTATGAGCATGGAGATAGAGCTAGCCATCTTTTAGCATCTCAGCTCAGACATCAAACTGCTTCTCAATTAATCTCACAGGTCTATGATTCCTCAAATAACCTTGTTACAGATCCAGTTAAAATAAACTCAAGAGTTCTCTTCTTTCTACTCTAATCTTTACAAATCAGAAGACATTGCTACTATTCAGTCCTTCCTCTCTCAATTAGAAATACCTAAGATAAACCCAGATATAGCCAGTCGCCTAGATGAGCCTCTTAGATCGGAGGAGATAGCATCTCGCATTTTAACCATGAAAAACAACCAAGCTCCTGGTCCTGACGGCTTCCCTGTGGAATTTTGTAAAAAGCTTTCCACTCAGTTATCCCCTTTATTATTAGAACTATACAATCATTCCTTAGATCAAGGTTTCCTATCATCATCCTTAAACCAAGCTTTGATTTCCTTAATATTAAAGAAATACAAAGACCCTAAACTTTGTGGCAGCAACAGACCTGTTAGCTTAATTAATAATGATGTTAAATTACTAGCTAAAGTATTGGCCAAACATTTAGAGGCTCATCTTCCGTCCATTATATCAGATGATCAAACTGGTTTTATACTAGGTCGTCAGTTGTCATCCAATATACGGAGGCTTCTGAATGTAATCCTTACTCCATCTAGGTCATCAAGGCCGAAATGGTTATCTTGCAAGACGCGGAGAAGGCTTTTGACTGGGTGGAGTGGGATTATTTATTCATGGTTTTACAAAAATTTGGATTCGGATCTAATCTAATCTCATGGATTCGTTTACTGTATTCCACTCCCTCAGCTTGTGTAAAAACGAACTCTGAAACGTCTCCTTATTTCTCTCTTTCTCATGGTATGCGTCAGGGTTGACCACTTTCACCTCTTCTTTTTGCTCTGGCTATAGATCCTCTCTCTATAGCCTTGAAGCCGACCTCAGTATATTCAGGTATTTATAGAGGAGGAAGGGAACATCCTGTCTCATTATATGCAGACGATCTCTTGTTATATGTTTTAGACCCACTTAACTGGATGCATCTGTTGAAAGAGTTCGGCTTTATTTCAGGATACAAGCTGAACTTTGCTAAAAGTGAGTGTTTTCCCATAAATGAATTGGCAAAACAAATCCCTCCAGCTATGCTCCCCTTTCACATGTCTCCCACAAGATTCTGTTACTTAGGGGTTCATATTTCAAACTCATTCAAGTCATTGCACAAAGAAAATTTTACAAAATTAATGGGCCGCATTAAAGTAGATCTTCAGCATTGGAGCGGTCTTCCATTATCATTAGTAGGTAGGACTGAATCAGTTAAAATGAATATCCTGCCACGAATATTTGTTTTAAAATTTCAAACAGTTCCCATTTTTCTCCCCAAATCTTGTTTTAAATCATTTGATGCCATTATATCCTCATATATTTAGGCTGGTAAGCCTCCACGTGTACACAAGTCAACTCTTCAAAGAACCACACAAGATGGGGGCCTCGCTCTTCCAAATTTCCTTTTCTACTATTGGGCAGCTAATATCCAGAAAATATATGCATGGTGCAACTCCCCGGATATTAATTGGTGTATGATAGAAGCTAAATCCTGCAGGTCATTCTCATTATCAGCATTAGTTTTTGACTCCAGTTTGAGGCACCCCTCTAAATACACTAATAACCCGATTGTGCTTTCTTCGCTTAAAATCTGGAAACAGTTTCGTCAGCATTTTAGATTAAACACATTGTCCACTTTTATGCCTATCTGTGGTAATCATCTCTTCGTACCTCCTACTTTGGATTCAACTTTTGCACAGTTCAGGGAGAAGGTTCTAGTATTGTTTCATGATTTGTTTTCTGATCACACATTTGTGTAATTTAATGATCTGTTGAGTAGATTCAATATTCCTAAATCCAGTTTACTCCGCTATTTTCAACTATGTGACTTTGCCAAAGCACACTATGCTCCCTTTCCTCACCAGCCAAAGAAAACTTTGATTGAAGATATAATGTCACTTTCGAAATCACATAGCCATATAGCCTCAATTTATGACCTGCTATGCTCTTCGCAGTTCCCTCCACTTTCTGCTCTCAAGGAAACCTGGGAGAGGGAGCTAGGACTGGAACTTGATGAGGAGTTGTGCAATAATGCTCTAGCTAAAATTAACTCTATCTGTATTTGTGCTCATTTGAAACTTGTCCAGTTCAAAGTTGTTCACAGAATTCATTACACCAAAGCAAAATTGAAGAAACTTTCTTTAACAGAAGATAACAGTCACAATAGATGCTCGTTATCCCCAGCAGATCATACTCACACATTTTACACCTGTCCAAAATTGCATTCATTCTGGTCTTCTTTTTTCGCTACATTGTCAAAGGCTCTTAATATCTCTGTGAAACCCTGCCCAATAATTGCAGTCTTTGGAGTACCCCCTGTTGATGGCTTGTATAATAAGCGGCATGCTGATATTATTGCTTTTGCTTCATTGATAGCCAGAAGACGAATACTGCTACATTGGAAATCCTCATGCCCCCCTTCTAATTTTTCTTGGTTGAAGGACTTAATGTCCTTTCTACACCTGGAAAAAATTAAACACTCCGTTAGATACTCTGCTAACTCATTTTATAAAATGTGGAACCCTGTCCTTTCCTTTGTTGAGACTGTACCTTCATTGGAGATTTGATTTTCTCTCTGGAAAAGGTCACGAGGCATCAATGTATTACTCCCTGTTAATTCAGAGTCTGGGGGACGGAGCTCTAACTTCTATCAAGAGATTATGGGAGATAGATTTAAACTTGGTTTTGGAGGAGGGAGTGTGGGCTAGGATTCTAAAAAATGTCAAGTCTGTATCTAGCAGCTGATTCTCGGCAGGCTGGCAGAGAATTCAGTGTAGTCGACTCGGTTGAAGAGGGAAGAGAAATCTTCTTTCTTCACTTCTGCAGGCAAATGGGTGAGATGCAGCTCACTCAGCAGTCTCCTTCATATCTGTTAGCATGCTCGGTGGAACACGTAGAAATCTTGGCTCATCCAGCATGATGAGATTATATGGCCAAAGTTCAGGTATGTATGTTATTTCCTTGGGCAACGAGGCTACACCTGGGAGGAACATGAGAGGAGGCTGCAACTAGACGAGGCTCATACTGTTGGTGGAAGCAATGCCCAGAAAGATCTCCGAGGTTTTTATACTCTCGATGACGTCATGGTTGAAGGACGTGTTCTGTCATGTGTTTCATCCAATAGGAGTTGAGAGTTCGATCCTTAAGAATTTCACACATAGGTGTAAAGTGAGCAAGGCTTCATGAAATCTGTAGTCTGTTTTGGACTCCCTTTGTTTGATTTTGGTGCTGTTGATGTATCTGGCTTTGAGTGTTCGTATAGGCCGCAGTCAGGCTTTGACTGTATGTAGGCCTGCCTTTGTCTCCTATTTGTGTACATGAGGCCCAACAAATGTTTCCCTGTGCCATACTCAATCGTTACTAAAGGTATGGTCATGTAAGGCTGGTGCCAATGTAACTGGTCTTTTATTCCTTTTCCCTCTGTGTTTGTGCCAATAAAACTCATTCTCCAGTTTAACTTTATTTACTGAGAAAAACACCATAACTCAGTGTGACAGATCTCTTGCTACTTTCTTTAAAGAAGGAATCAGGAGCCGGATAAATGATCAAACGTGAGTCTTTATTTTTCCACTTTTCAATGTAACAACAACATTTGCTTTTCAGCATAACATAAATAACGGCACAAAAGATCACTGCTGCGTGTGTCTCTCTCTCTCCCCTCTGGTGGTCTGGGCTGCCCTCTTATCCCTCTCCAGCTCTCACTGTAACACAGAACAGCTCTTAGAGATCATTTCCCACAGGTATTAATCCTTACCATTCTTCCTCTTCCGGCCTCGCTCTCCACAGATGTCGCTTGACAATGCCCACATCACCACATACCCCCATCGCTCGACTCAGGCCAGGGAGCCATCCGGCCTGTCACTTACTCCCCCACCCCATTTCTAGAGAGGAAATCTGCCACAGCCATCTGCGTCCACGGCCTGTGGACCACCTCGAATTTAAAAGGCTGGAGAGCCAGATACCAATGGGTGATCTACTAATTGGCATCCTTCATGCAATGGAGCCACTGGAGCGGGGCATGGTTCTAACAGAGGGTGAAAGCACGTAGCATAATAGCCAGCAAGCCCCAGGAAATGTCTCACCTCCTTTTTGGTCTTAGGTCACGGGTAGGCTGTATATCTAGTATGGCCTTTAATTCTTCCCGAACCACTTCTTTTTTGTGCTCAGGTAATCAGTAGGGATGACTACGTACCACTACCCCTGGGGTTGTTTTGATATGGTGCTCTATGAGATTCATACGGCCGGGAAGAGGCGAGAACATATCAGAAAATGTTCCTTGCAACCTGGCAACCTCCGTGACTTGTAATAGTGGGAGATGGTCTCCGCAAGTGACCGGGGTGGCTCGACTGGTTGCTTTTAACTTCACCTCTGGTCTGAGCTCCTCCCTCTCCAGAACCACCATTGCCAAAGTCACGGGGACCGCCTCTCTCTACAGTTTTTACAGAGATTGAAGTGGTAAATCTGATGTGCTCTGCCTCTATCTGTTCATTTAACCTCTTAATCGACTTCCCCAACTCACTGTGTAACCTCAAAGGGTCCTTGCCACTTGGCAAGTAATTTAGAGCTCGATGTGGGGAGCAATATAAGGAATTTATCTCCCAGTGTAAATTCCCATAAACGAGTACACCTATTATACAGCCGGCTTTAATGTTCTTGAGCCTGGAGAAAATTCTCCTGTGTTAATTGCCCCAGTGTGTGGAGATTTGCTCTCAGGTCAAGAACGTATTGAATTTCGTTTTTACTGTTTGAAGGTCCCTCCTCCCAATTTTACCATAGGACGTCGAGCATGCTGTGCGGGCGATGCCCATACAGTAATTCAAATGAGGAGAACCCCGTTGAGGCTTGCGGGACCTCTCGTACTGCAAATAATAGGGACTCGAGCCACTTTTGAGCATCTTCATGCACAAACTTAAGAATCATATTCTTTAGGGTCTGATTAAATTGTTTGACCAAGCCGTCCGTTTGGGGGTGGTAAACACTGGTCCGAATCAATTTAATCCCCAATAATTCGCACAGTTCGTGTTGTGTACCTGACATAAACGTAGTGCCCTGATCAGTGAGGATTTCTTTCTGAATCCCCACTCGGGAGATAATTCTGAAGAGTGTCTCCGCAACACTTCGTGCTGAGATGCATTGCTCCTGGATATCACATTGTGTAGTCCACCTGAACCAACACAAAGCGATGTCCGTGTGCCGTCCTCTCTAATGGCCTGACGAGGTCCATGCCAGTTCTTTCGAAGGGGACCTTGATCAATGAAAGGGGGCACAATGGTGCTTTTGGCGTGGCCGCTGAATTCACCAGCTGACATTCACGGCATGCTGCACACCATCTGCGAACATCCCCGCAAATGCCTGGCCAATAGAAATGGGCCATCAGACAGTTCAGTGTTTTTTCCTACCCTAAGTGAACCGCCATTGGATTATGATGAGCCGTCTGGAATAGCATTTCCCAACAGCTCTTCGGTATTAACAATTGGGTTGTATCCTCCTTTGTCTAAGTGTCCTGCGTCACTTGATACAACCGATCCTTAATAATAGAAAAATATGGGTATGAGAGTGCAATGTCTGGCTGGAGGCATTGACCATCAATTACTTTCACTTGGTCGAGTGGCGTGCCTCAGGGTCTCGTCTTGTGTCTGCTCCAGAGGGTAATCCTCTGCAGGGAATCCTCTAAAGGCACGGCTTCATCTCCCTTGCGACATCCTGATGTGGAGCTGACGTAGATGGCCCTGGCGCCACCTCCCCAGCCAGCGAATCCCCACGGCAGAGGATTCACCAGCCTGTGAGGGAGAGTGGAGAGGGTTAGGGAAAACCAGTGGGTTGAAAGGACCACAGGACTGGGGAACTGGTTTTGGGATTATAATTCTCCGTTTCCAGGAATAGGAACAGGATGAGGAGAAGGAGAGGGGGATGGAGGAGAGAGAAAGAGAGAGAGAAAAGAAGAGGGCTCGCCGGCCCCTGAATATGCTGCCAAATGGTCCTCAGCCAGTTGGATTGCTTCCGTCAACGATGCCGAACGATGACACTGGACCCACTCCGCCCTCTTTTTTGGTAGCCTGCTGACAAACTGCTCCACTACCACAAGATCGATAACAGCTCCGGCATCAAAAATCCTCTGCCAGCAGCCGTCTTCGACAGGCATCACAGAGCTGTAGGGCAAAGGCAAACGGGCGACTGAATTCGCTGAACGGCAGCACACGGTGTTGTTACGGATTGCGGCCGACCCTCTGCAAGATGGCCTGCTTTAGATCCGCATACTCCAGGATGCTCGTGACCAGAAGTTGTTGGGCTGCAAGCTGTGCTTCGCCGGACAACAAGGGCAGTATTCGGGCTGCCCACTGTGTGTTGGGCCAGCCACATGCTTCAGCTGCCCACTCGAAGAGTTCGATGAAGGCTTAGGGTTCATTTTGCGGCCCCGTTTTTACAAGCATGATGTGGGGCGTGGCTGTGGCTGTGGCTGATGCTGGAGTACTCCCCTGAGCCATCAGGCTCCGTAATACCTGTCGGTCCTCTGCCTGGGCTTTGAGCAGGACCTGGAAACACTGTTCCTACTCCGACTTAGGTCCAGGAGGGCTTGATGCTGCATCTGGTGGATGCTGGCAAGAGTCTTGATGACTTCAGCTAATGGCGAGGACTGCATTTTCTTCCTCCTAATCCTGGGTTTCGGCACCACTGGAACAGATCTCTTGCTAATTTCTTTAAAGGAGGAAGTGGTAGCTGGATAAATGATCCAACTTGAGTCTTTATTTTTCCACTTTTCAGTGTAACACCAACATTTGCTTTTCAGCATAACATAAATAATGGCACACATGATCACTGCTGCGTGCATCTCTCTGTCCCCTCCGGTAGTCTGAACTGCCCTCTCTCACTCTAACACAGAACAGCTGTTAGAGTTAATTTCTTACAGGTTTCAATCTTTACCATTCTTTCCCTCCCAGCTTCGCTCTCCACAGATGTCGCTTGGCCATGCCCACATCACCACACACAGCAATGTCGTAGCTAGAAAAAATGCGTTGGGTGTGCGATGATAAAACAAGGTGTGCAAGAAAAGAAATGAAGCACTAAAATGTGGCAATTGCTTAAATTTCTTTAAACTCCTAGCCTAATGATATAAATGCCAGTGTTATCAATGAATATGTGTTAATGTTTCCAAATATTTGGTTTATTTTAGTAGGGGCAAAATACTTGAAGTTGGTAGAACAGAAGAGAATACTCATGGTTACAAATAATGTAATTATTGTTAACATTTTTGTGGCCTAACATTGAATGTTTTGTTGGCTATTGCCTGTGAATTTATTTTTATTATTATTTTTTATTATTTTATTTTGGTGCAATACTTTAAAAAACTTTTTAAAAGTTTTGGCCATAACATTTTTTTTTTTTTTTTTTTTTTTTGATGGAATGGCCTTCTGACTTTGTCCAAATACCAAATCATTTGGACTAAAGCCTGTAATTTTTAGTACTTTTTTGAGCAGCCAGCATCAGCCACGGAAGGCCCTCCTCCCAGTCTTTATCAACACACCTCAACACAATATGCATGCAGTGACAGTTGTAAAGTTTGACAGAAAAACTCCTTTGCTCTGGGCATAAGTTTACAAGATTTACAGTTGTGACATGTTTACAAAATTGGAAAATATCCTTTTTTAAACAAGACCAGTAAAAATGTCACAACAATCTTATTAATCGAATAAAACAATCTTTAATAGTTTATTTAACACCAAATTACAATGTACTGTCTGTAGTACCAGCCTTCGAAATTTGTTTGGTTATTTGATTATTCTATTCTATGTAAACTTGTGCAAAATAACCAGATTTTGCATGTTGTACTTTATCAGTAGACAAAGCATTAGGAAGTCACTACGAATAAAAGTAGGGAAAAGTCAAGGAAATTAACCTCAAACAAATTCAAATGGAACTTTCAGAATTTGTCTCATTCAGAATGCCAGATGCATGACTCCTGGTTTGTCAGGTTTTGTGGAGGAAATGGCAGGACTCAAACGCAGGGTAGCAATATGGGCTTTTATTAATACAAAAAATATAACAAAAACAAACTAAAACTGCCCCAAATAAATAAACCAAACCAACCGAAGTGGCTGAATCCAGACACAAGACATAAAACAGACACAGAACACAGACATGTCAGGGCTCTGCCACAAAGTGGAAAAAACCCAAAACTAAGGGCAGAACCCTGACATTGTTACTGTACAAGCTGCAAACACATCTGAAAAGCATTTGTAATCCAATCCCTCAAATCAGAACACAACTCCCCATGCTTGATTCAGGAGAAGATAGCAAAACAGACTTGAGAACGAACAACTCTGATGCTCCTGTGTCACTTATTTTTAACACTTTTTATTTTAACAGATAACGACTGAGGACTAACAACCAAAGGCACAAACCCATCTGTAATGAAAGGGGCACAATTTGTTTCATTCTCTTTTTTTGTGCAAATACATTCAAAATGTTTCAGGGTGTAATGCAATGGGATTAAATACATTTTATTAATATAGATTAATACTGTTTATTATATCATATTATATCAGTATCATGCACACTCATTGGCACTATATCCTGAGAATGGGCCTTCCATATTTAAGAAAGAAAGGTCATCAAACAACTACAACACAGAAACAAAAACATATATAAAGTTAATCAGGAGATATTGCAGTTTTCAGCAGTTACATGTTTTAGGAGCACATGATAGACACACATAGTGAAAAATTCACTGCATAATTATAAATTGTATTTATTAAAAGCAAATACTGGCATTGAAACAACTGAAGTGTTCTCTGTTGATTACATAACATATTCAACTATAGACAAACAACTATACTAGCACACTGTTTGAATTCCACAACACAGTTCAGAAATATCTAGGATTTGGTAGAAGATACACCACCACAAAATGTGGGTGATTTTACTTATTTTGCAATAACAATTTTTAGGAAGGATGGACAATTATTTATTTCATTGAAAAAGTGAGGTACAGAGGTAAAATGAAAAGAGGTATTTATATATCAGGATCTTACCTATCTATTACATAGGGCCATAAAACGTCTTTATGAAAAGGCCAGTGTCAGGGGTAACAAAAACTGGTTTTGCTGTGGAAAATAAGTATTTCTTCCTCCTTGCATTTTTTCCACTTTGTAAGGCAGATTAATTTTCTTTATAAATCTGCCTTACAAAGGTATGTTATTTACACACACACACTCAAACGCACACACATGCACACACATGCACACTCACACACACCCACACACCCACACGCACCCACACACACACTCACACGTGCACACACGCACGCACGCACGCACACACACGCACGCACGCACGCACACACACGCACGCACGCACGCACGCACGCACTCACACACACACACACACACACACACTCACACTCACACACACACACCTGAATTGTTCACCATAAACAATTAACATTCTCTCGTCATTTACTCACCCTCATGCCCAGTAGCGGTTCTAGCTTGTATGGTGCCCTGGGCGAAACCCGCTTCAACACGCCCCCAAAATTGTTGTCAGGGTTGACAGATGCCGCCCCCCTCCCCCGCAAGATGCCGCCCTGGGCAACTGCCCATGTCGCACATGTTTAAATCCCCCACTGCTCATGCCATCCCAGATGTGTATGACTTTCTTTCTTCTGCAGAACACAAACAAAGTTTTTAGAAGAATATTTCAGCTCTGTAGGTCCATACAATGCATATGAATAGGTACCAAAATGTTAAAGCTCCAAAAAGCACATATAAGCTGTATAAAAGTAATCCATAAGACTCTAATTGAAAGACTCTCTAGTTAAATCCTTATCTCCAGAAGCGATATGATAGGTGTGGGTGAGAAACAGATCAATATTTAAAGGGATAGTTCACCCAAAAATAAAAAAGAATTCTCTCATCATTTACTCACCCTCATGCCATCCCAGGTGAATTTGACTCTCTTTCTTCTGCAGAACACAAATGAAGATTTTGGATGGCATGAGGGTGAGTAAATGATGAGAGAATTTTCATTTTTTGGTGAATTATTCCTTTAAGTGGGTCAGAGTGATTTTATTTTTCTCATTTGCTCCACCGGCTGGTGACTTTTGCAAGTGTTGTTGAGACCTTCATACCAAGTGTTGCTTTATGTTGACCTCTTTTAATTATGTTTAAGATACATTGTTGTTGTTTTTTTCAGTTTCCTAAACATTAAAATATATTCTGTTAGCCAGATAGATACCGTAGATAGACAGACAGACAGAGAGAGGTACAGTAGATAGATAGATAGATAGATATATTGATTTGAAAACAATCACAGAGAATAAAAATATGTTAGTATATTTCGCTTGTTACGATTAATGCATCATTTAGCACATTACAAATGAGTGTTACAACTGTCCCAGGGTAACAGCAACCAGCATGGGGATAGTTCTAACAAAAGCGCTCCTTGTCTTCACAAGGACCACAAGGTATGCAGGTTTTTGACATTTCTTTTGTTGGTAGACAAATAAAGGCATTTCATGTGAAAACATGACATGCTTATTCTGGTTAGTATTTGTGCAGTAGAGCAAAAAGCAAAAAGTGTTACAACTGTACTCGGACTATATCAAATTTTTGTATGGAAAGGCATATGAAATACCATTAATCATACACTGTTTATAAGCATACATGAAATGGACATATGTGTTGACAAAGGTCTCAGCTAACGAACCATGCAAGGGAACAAGTGTTTTTTTTCTGAAAATTGACATTTATTCTCTTTATAACTTACATCTTACTGTCATTTGTGTCAACTCCGTCAGAGACACTAAAAAGCATGTTATTTTATGAAACATCCAACAAGAGTGTAAAGTGTTTAATTATCTAATAATGGTGTCAGTAAAGGAGTTAAGTGATAAAATACACTTTTCTTCTGTTTTCACATTATTCTGAAAATTCTGACGGAGTTGACAAAACTGAATATATTTCCATCTTAACCATGTGCTGTACACTGGAGCCATTTTGTTTTTTTCTCAGTTAAAGTTGCCTCTATAACCTAAACTAAAATGCCAGCAATATTTTCACAATTCTTAACAGAAACTATCACAATGGGAAGTATAGAAAATGTATTTTTAAAAATTCTAATGAAATTATTTAAAAATATGAGTAATAAATGCACTGAATATACACATTTAATTTAGATTGCACTTTTCCAGTATTTTTATTATTATGAATTTCTTGATTTTTAACTTTCCTTGACTTTTGTATGTAAGACATGTTTTGTCCCTTATCTCAAGTATCAGTGTATAATTATTATTATTATATATTTTTTACATTGCTTCATAAATTATGCGGCATATTTGCCTTTGTATCACTGTTTGGGTCATTCCTGGGATTCTGTAATATTTCAACTTGAATTCAACTACATATGATTCATTGTCTGAATACTCCACAACATTAGGCACATATTAAACCTTCAATATTTCCCTACCTTCAGGCATCAAAGCCCTTTTTTATTTTAAATTTTTTTCTGATTTAGACACCTTTTGTACTCAACCCCATCTAAGACATAATGGAAGTGATTTGAAAATGATTCTACGCAATACTGGTTATAAAATATACATATACAGTATACCTACTGCTCATGTTTCCCTCATAACAATATAATAGTTATGACAGTTTTTTCCTCGTCTCAGGTTTACAGTTAAGAAATGTGACAGAGTTGTGTGTTTTATTTATTTATTTATTTTTTTTTTAAATGGCCACATTCAGCTGTTCAAAGAGGTCATTGGGACAGAAGACCACATAGCATGCATGAAATTAATCAATTCTATATTGTATATATTTATGGATTAAAATATCATTTTGAAAAGTACTGATTTAATATCTTAATTTCATGTGACGGGGTTGAGTTGTTGAGGTTGACCATACCCATCTGACTATAACACACTTTAAATAATGAATATGTAAGGCGGGGTGCCAAGGTGTTTGCATTCAAAGGACAAAACTCCCCAGGGACGCAAAGAGCAAATGTATGATCTCTGAGAAAATCAGCATAGAAACTTCCTCGCAAAGATACCATCTCAAACTCGACTGAGCAAGAATTGCCTCATCGTCGTCTTTCTACATCTCCTACTCCTACTGCTAATAAATTGTTAAACTTGATTCTATTCTGAATTATTCTGAAATTCTTGTCTCTAGAAGATTATTCTAAGTCCTTATTGACACAAATCTGTGATCAATGTTAGTACAAACTAACGGCTCAGCGTTGATAGAGCATCAGGCATGTCTTCTAAAATCTTAGCTTTCTGGCTAACTATTCGGCATTAACTAAGTGTACCTAGACTGTAGGGACTAAATATAATCATTATTTAGAACAAAATGTTGATCGACTCACCTAAATAATGGTAGTCATTACCTCTGATTACAGTTAACATTATACCGGCCAAGGGTACATAGAAAACTATGGAGACTAATTAAAAGTACTATCTGGATACGGTGCTGATCGGCCTATCCAGATATTTTAAGTCACTCCTTCGGGCTGAGAGTAGTGTTATTTTAATTAAGTGTATGCAGATCTAGGGGGACTAAACAAAACTATTATTCAGATAAAATTTGAGGTCTAATATAACTGGAGTCAGATTAAATTATTAATGGAGTCAGGTTCGGTCTTAACTAAATCCATCATTTATGACGCTAATGTGGAAAATTATTTTTTATTAATTCTCATTATGCTTCGTTTCGTTTCTATTATTTCTTATTAACTACAAATTGTTTTCTGTAAATGAACCAAACATGTTCAAATGCTTTGATAAATAGTTTCTCTTTTAGTGGACTGAAGTTTCTTTGTATGGCCATTTCTGACAAGGTCAGAGAGGAAAAGGGAGGCAGAGAACTGTGTCTTATCAGAGGACACAGCCAAAGAGTGAAAAACATCTTATTATTATGGAATGTGCTGAGGAAGACTAGTGTGGATGAAGAATAGAGCATTTCAGGACAAGAACCTGTCCTTGTAAGGTGAAGAAAGTTATGAGGTTCTATGGTAAATACTTTTATATTTAGCCAATAATTTAGTTGATTCTTTGTCTTTTAAAAAATGAATATGCATGATTGTGTTGGATAAATATTCTGTATTTTGAAACTAACCTTTGTAGCTCTCTGAGGTATACTTTGGTAGTAGGAGGGCTATCTGGGCTCGTGAGTAATAATAAAGATTTTCTTTGCTTAAGCTTTACCACTGGAGTGGCCTGATTCATTTTGCAAGTGAATTTCCACCACACTATAGCCACACGTGCACGAAAAAGACAAACGAGCAGATACCTTCACCGCTTCGCTGGATTCCGCCATTAGGCCAGCAAGGTGGCATTTTTACAAATACAAATTATGACACTTCTTACCTGGCTGATTCTGCTCCACGCTGTTATAAAGAAAGCTGAATGATGTCACTTCTGGTTAATAATTTCACATATGGGTGGAACCAAAATGTTTATGGGCTAAAAACAGTTGGTGTGATGGGGTTGAGTTCAGACTGAACTTTATAGCCTGTTTTTTTTTTTTTTTTTTTTTTTTTGGTTAAATATATTTCTCAACAAAGGAACACTAAATAAATGTTTACATTCATTGTCAAAAAATTATAAACAGGGTGCACATTTTATTAATTATTTTCTAGGTACAAATTTAATTAAGTGCCTCAGGGACATGACAAAATGCTTGGTATAAAATAGAAAGAAAACAATCTTTTAAGATAAAGATTATTTTAATGCAAACATTATTTTAATTCATTATAATGGACATATCAACATCTTGCAAAAAGCCTCCAGCATTTCGTTTTAGTGAACCACCACAACAAGTATGGGGGTCTGAAGTATTACTGATTCCCATGAATGACCCTTTTAATAAACAACTTTACGGATCTTACGTTGGTTTTCTGCATCAAATATATCATATATGTATATTTGGTGCGGAAACCCCACGTAAGATCCGTAAAGTTGTTTATTAAAAAGTGATACAAAGGCAAATATGCCGCAATATATATTATATTGTGAAGGAACTCACGAAAGATTATTAGTTTGTGAGGGGATGCAAGGCAGAGATGCAGCAATATCATTTCCATGTTATGAGAAAACCCATCTGAGAAAATATGTTTCTGTTTTTGAGACATTTGATGCAAATACAATACACATTCGATTTGACTGATCGGGTCATTTCATCGACGGGCGATGAAACATAAACTTTTATCAAGTTCTGCCCGATAGCGGAACTGAACACTATGGTCGTGTGCAGTGGGAACAGTAATAGTGCGGGACAGACCGTCAGTGATGGCGGAGTACATGAATGTAGTGCGACGGGCCGCGGGCCAGATCACCGGTCACGGCGGAGTCAAAGGCTTTCTACTGCAGCTGTTCAGGTGAGTCACTCGAGTAAATGTCATTTAAAGCTTTAGAGGATAACAGTGTAGTGAAATGAAGTGTGCAAACGCTGTATGACACTGAACCACAGCAATGACCTCTCTGTACAGCTGAATGTGAAACACCAAACAAACTGTTTAAAAAGTGTTTCATTGCACATGAACACTGCGAACTACAAAAAAAGAAAAAAAAAGAAAATAAAAAGTTTCAATAAAGAACACTTATTTGGTATGTTGGTATATTTGCCAGGGTTTTACCATTTTTTTTTTTTTATTTTATTTTTTTTTTGGGAGGGGGGGGGGGACATGTAGCATGGTATTACTGTTTTTATTTTATTTTATTTTATGTTTTAAATGTAGCATGGTATTGCCATGTTTTTTGGGTATGTACTATGGTATTACTGTGTTTTTAGGACATGTACCATAGTATTACCATGTTTTTTTAGACATTGTCTTAATTAAGCATTACTTGAAATGTCAAGTTTTGGGCTGATAACTCTGTCTATGTTGCATGAAATTATTTATTTTACAAATCTATAGGCTTCAGATTTTAAGTGTTAATAACTCAAACGATTGAGTACAAAATTGAGGCTATGGGGAATACCCATAGTCCCTTGCGCTTAATTTAATTATGCTTCCTTGGTCAATGGGAACAAATAGGGGCATTTAAAGAGTTGTTATTAAGAATTCATAGAGGTTTTAGCTCTTTTGTAGCATTATTTGTTGTTTTGTTGCAAATAATGTGTTTCGTGTGATGTCAACATTAGGGTGATCTGTGTCCCCTTTGGTCAAGTTGTTCCTCGTTCACACACTAGTTCAGTTCTCCTTGTGCATGTGCAACTGAAGTACAGACACACGTGCATTCCTGTGGAGAGTTAATTCTATGTAACGATTGACCTAGAATTGATTAAAATCACTTTTATTTGAGCCGTGTTATTGGTTCATCTACATTTAAGTCAATTCAACTCAAATTATTAAGTAGAAACAACAATATTTAAATAACAAATCTGAGAAGTCTACTTGCATCTAGTTACTTAAATAGTTAAGTTCATTCTATAAGAACACCAAGTTAAGTGAACTTAATTGCACAAGTGTTGGAGATTCCCTCAATTCAATTCAGTTGAGAGAATGAGTTGACTCAATCGAGTGACTGAGTCACTCAAATTGACAAATAAATAAGAGGAACAGCTGAGATATAATTATTTAGTGCCAATAGAAATATATTGCACATAGGCCAGCATATGTAAGTGTGTAAAAGCGGGTGTACACGGTGCGATATTCGGCTGTCGTGCAAGCTCCCGACCGTTTTTATTTATTTTTTAATCCAGTCGGGAGAGATAGCATGGAAATCGTTGGTGGTCGTGTGGTTGCGGCTCGCATCGTGTGAGAGGAATTATGAGCCAAGCAGCTCATGACCTCTCAATCATTTTTTAAAAATGTCTAAAAAATTTGGGCACTGTCAGCTTGAATTCATGAGGTCTGTGTGGCTGAATGAGCCGATTTGGCGATCTACTTGAAGTTGACCAATTAGTAGAAGGTGTTACAACTCACACGATCAATGAAAACTGAGTGTTCATGAAGCTTTTACGCATTTGGAGAAAATGGTCATGTTAAAACTGTTTCTCCCTTATTACTCCTGACCACATTACTGGGAATTATTCTACAGAAAGGCCATGCTGTTCTCTGCTCTTCAAACAAATCATTTGCCATGCGGGTTGCGCTAGAAAACAGTCTTATCACTCTGATGGACAGAGTTGTAAAATGTACGTCATGGTCCATTTTTATTCGTCATACTTGCATTCGTTTCTGTTCTAGGGCTACATTTAGGAGGACTTCTATGTTGAAAGTTCTACCTGTCATTCAACCGCTTTGCTAAAACAAGATTTTTAAACTTTGCTGTGTGCAGCTTTAAAGCGCATTCACGTGGACAAGACCTCACGGATCTTTTTCAAAATGTCTTCTATCAACATGCAAGCAATGACACAGATGAGAAGGATGTAGCCTACATATAAAGCTGAATAATACAGGTAGCCTACTCCACTAAAATAGCTCAGAATTCTGCACTAAACGTCATGTTTGCGCTTCGATTAAATCCAGGTATAACCGACAGAAACGGTTTGCGAATTTTCCGCACTTTCTTTTTAATCTTGTACATTTTGTGCACTTTTTTGTCATGCAGTAACTGGCAGCAACACATTGATGATTCATAACGATTGATGTTTGCAGTCATGAAATCACACAGCTTCTCTTCGAAATCTGAATCTGTCAAATGTTGGACAGCATTTGTAATAATTATCCATTTTTTTTTTTTTTTTAATCAGCAGATGAGTTTTCATCTAATGCAGCCCCTGGCCATTCCAGTCTTCTTTTTTATTTCTAAAACACAAGCTACGAGGAATTAAAGCAATGTCCTCTTCTGGCTTTGTCTTATGATAAATTGTGCGAAAATGAATGCGATTGCTCCGGAATTCGCCAGGTCGTAAAGTCGTGTCGTGAACAATTGCACTATGGAATTTCAGATAAACTGACTTGTAACATGTGCAGGGGCGACCTCTCGATTGTCAGAACTCGCACTGTGTACGCCCGGCCTAATGTGTATAGTGCAGCTGAGGTCCAGTACAGTCGTGGCGCTGTTATAAGGTGGAAACTGAGCGCTCTGTGTTCAGCAGTGTGACAGGTCTGAGGTAAAAGCTGTTTTTCAGCCTGGTCGTGCGGGCATGCAGGGCTCTGTAACGCTTGCCAGATGGCAAAGGGGTGAAAATGCTGTGGCCGGGATGGGTCGGGTCTCTACAGATGTTCGTGGCTGCAGCGGCTGCAGCGGGTTCTAAAGATTTCTTCCAGTGTTGGACGCTGTGAGCCAGTGATCTTCTGGGCCATTTTGATGATGCGCTGGAGGGCCTTCCTGTTCTCAGAGGTGCACCCAGGGTACCATGTTGTAATGCAGTGTGTAGTGACGGTCTCTAGGGCGCACCTGTAGAGGTTGACAGTAGCTGTTATGGGAGTTGTGCTTTCTTCAGGCTCCTCAGGAAGTGAAGCCTCTGAAGACCTTTCTTGGCCATCACTGTCGTGTTGATGGACCATGACAATTCTTGGCTGATATGGACTCCAAGGAATCTGAAGCTCTGAACTGCCTCCACCCTCTCACCATTAATGCTGATGGGATGGTGACCATTGTGCCTCAGTCTCTTGAAGTCCAAGAAAAGTTATTTTGTTTTCTTTGAGTTGAGAGCAAGGTTGTTATCCCGGCTCCAGCTTTCCAGGTTATTAACCTTTTCTCTGTAGGCTGACTTGTTGTTGTTATTAGGGCTGCAACTAACGATTATTTTGATAATCGATTAATCTAACGATTATTAGAACAATTATTTGACTATTCGGCAATTATTGCAATGATTAATCATTAGCTCTTAACCGATTATTCAGCTTGTGCCCCGACTTAAAAGGTTGTATTAAACACACTTACTAACAATTAAGAAGACAAAATCATCTTTTAAAAATACCTCTAAATGACATTCACTGAATTAAAGGGAAAAAATACTTATTAAATTTAATTCAGTAAAGAAATTTACTGCAAAAAATCCTACTGTTATCAAGTGTTTGTCTTGTTTTCCATTTAAAATTGTCTAAAAATCCTTAAAACAAGATACATTTACTTGAGAAGCAACATAAGATATTTACAGTAGACTTGCTTTAAGAGAATGTATCTTAAATATACGTTTTTTTTTCACTTGGTTATGCTTCTGCGAGTGCAGTAAAGACAAAATATCCTTATATTCAAGATCTTTTCTCTAAAAGCAAGTCTAAATATCTTATATGCTGCCTCTCAGGTGAATGCATCTTTTTTAAAGGATTTTTAGATATTTTAAAATATTTGTATTTTTAATATTATATTCAACATTCTCAGATAACAATTTTTTCTTCTGCAGTATAGCTGCTAAAGAAAATGTACATTGTTTTAAAAGAGTTTTAGATATTTATATTGGAAAACAAGCCAAAAATAACCTAATAAAAAACGTATGCTGGCTGTGTCTCATTTGAAAGGCTGCATGCTAGGTAGGACACGTCCTTTGAAGGCTGCAGTATACCGAGTGTCCTCCTCTAAACAAGTCTCGTTTAAATGAGACGGCCTTCATAGGACAAACGGAAACGTAACATATCACAGTTGCTATGACAGCACGCCACACTTTAACAAGTGTGAGCGCTTTGAGTGAGAAAGGAACAAAATCCCTCTGGAAGGGAATGTATGAGGTACATTTTAGGAGAGTTATAATGATGTAAAGAGAAAAGAAAACAGATTTTACAGATGTACTTTTAGTCTAGTACTTTAATTATATATTCATATAATTATACATATTATATACTCTGCACCCATCTACTGAGGTACTTCAACTTGGGAATTAACATTCCTTGCGTTTGAACATCATATTTACTGGCAAATTGGCGTAATTTTTTTTTAGACATTTCCGTTGAAGCAAAGAATTGTTGGTTGTGAGTGCCCACGAAGGATACACCTCATGCATCCTCCGAATTCCCATGAAAGAAGGTCGCATTCGAAGTGTCCTACTCGCTTTTATGAAACAAGACAGCCTTGATGACATAAGCGGCCAACAAATGCAACCTCTGGAGGACGCATCCTTCCAAACGAGACACAGCTTTTGATTGTTTATAATGGGGCAAAGACTTCAATGTTCACTTCAATCCATCTTTAACTCTCTCTTATTAATAAAGCTGCGTATTGCCAATTTTCTTCAAGATATGAAATGCACAGTGACATATATTATGATTCAATAAATCGCGAGCCATCAAGTTATAATCTAGCTGCAGCAAGAGCGTGTGTTTGAGGGACGAGCGTCCCCGCGACATAGTGTGCATCAGCCGGATGCAGTTTCAATCTCTTCCCCCTTAGATCGGGACATTCGTGCAACTCCTAGAAGAGGCGCTGACCGCACAGAGAAATGCCAGTTTAGGAGTTTGTAGTTATTTACATGATCTGCTTCCGTATTATTTGAACTTTAATAAAGCTATAACGCATTAAATATAACTGCATTTAAGATGTAACACCGGGGTGTTTCCTTTAAAGAGGCTCGACATGCAAGTTTTGCTCCAGCTCCACTTATTCCACAACGAGAGTGCTTCTGTATTTACTTATTTTGTATTTTTGTATAATTCCCTCATACTTTTCGATCTACATCACCTGAAGCTGTTTGGAAAGTTTAGAGTGCATCTGGACTGTGAGCTGTGTAATTCTTCCTCTCTTCAGTCAGGCTTGAACTGCAGTGCTGCTCTCATGCATCATCATTAGAGTTTACTGTGATCTCATGTTATGTTAAATGAGATCAAACAACTATTCGACAATGAAAATGTTTGTCGACAATTTTTTTTATTGTCGACGTTGTTGATAACATCGACTAATCGTTTCAGCCCTAGTTTTTAGAGATCAGCCCTATCACGGTGGTGTCATCTGCAAACTTGATTATGATGTTGGAATCATGGATGGGTTTGCAGTTGTACATGAAGAGGGAGTATAGAAGAGGGCTCAGCACATAGCGCTGTGGTGCTCCAGTGTTCAGTGTTATGGGGGAGGAGGAGTGCTTAACCATGCACACTGTTTATGGTCTGCTGGAAAGAAAGTACAGAATCCAATTGCATAGGTGTGTTGTTTAGTTTGATGGCCAGCTTGTTGGGGTATGGTGTTAAAGCAGAACTATAATCAATGAACAGCATCCGGACATAACTGTCCCGCTGTTCCAAGTGTGACAGTGCAGTTTGAAGAGCTAGTGAGTCAGTGTCCTCAGTTGACCAGTTTACCCTGTAAGGAGACTGATATTGATCCAGCGAAGGGGGGATGTTACTTTTTATGTGTGTTAAGACAAGTCGCTCGAAGCACTTCATAACAATGGGAGTCAAGGCCACTGGGCGATAATCATTCAGGGACCTGACCGCTATCTGTTTTGGAACAGGGATAATTGTAGCAGATGGAAACAGTGGCCTGTTCCAAAGAGATGTTAAACAGGCTAGTGAACACTGCTGTCAGCTGTCCCGCGCAGTGTCTCGGGACCCGTCCAGGAACCCCATCAGGTCCAGCGACTTTGTTGGGGTTGATGTGGCTTAGGGCCCATCTCACCTCACCTCGTGGGAGTTCAGCACCAGTGCACATGATGGAGCCTCTTCCAGTGTAAGCTTGGTGTTGGGTTGGTTGCTGTCCATGTTGAACCGTGTGAAGAAGAGATTCAGATCATCAGGGAGAGAAGAGTTTGCTCTGTAGATTGAACAGGTGTTGTTACCTTTATAAACTGTGATGGACTTAATGCCCTGCCACACATGGGAGTCTGAGCTTTTAAAGTGCTCTTCTATTCGCATTTTGTAGCAGCGCTTCACCTCACTATTGCCTTTCCTCAGATTGGACCTAGCTCTTTTATAAGCCTCTGGATCTCCCTCACAGAGAGCATTGTCACATACCTTCAACAGGTTTTGAACATCTCTGTTCATCCAAGGCTTCTGGTTGGGGAATGTGCAAATACTCTTAACAGTGGTAACATTGTCCGTACAGAAGTTAATGTAGGCTAAAACAGAGGAGGCATAGGTGGTTAGGTCCGTGTGGTTGTCCTGAGTAGCCTGTTTGAACAGATCTCAGTTTGTGTTGTCGAAGCAGTCCTGTAGTTTAGTCGTGGCTCCCTCTGGCCAGACTCTTGACAGTCTGCACTGTCAAACAAGAGGTTTGTATGCCGGGGTCAGGAACAAAGTAATGCGATCAGACCGGCCGAGGTGGGGGGAAGGCGATGTTTTGTAGGCATTCGCTACATTGCAGTAGATATGGTCCAGCATGATATTTCCTCTGGTTGGGAAATCAAACTGATAGAATTTGGGGAGCACAGTCTTAAGATTGGCGTGATTAAAGTCCCCTGCTATGATAAACACGCTGTCTGGAGGAGAGATTTGCAGTCCGTTTGTAACATTTTGCTGTTTAGCCAATGCTAACTTAGCATTAGCTTGCAAAGGTATGTAAACTGCAGTGAGAAACACTACTGTAAATTACCTTGGCTGATGGAAAGTTCTGCACATCAGCGTTATAATTTCTAAATCCAGGGAGTAAAAGTTTCAATAATATCTGTGGAGGTGCACCAAGCGTTGCTTACATACATGGCTTCAACTAATGATTATTTTGATAATTGATTAATCAGATAAAAATCAAAATTTAATTTCCTTTATTAAAAGATGATTTAAAAAAACAAAAACAGAAACGATAAAGGGCATACGGATTTGGTTCAATTTACAGTACTGAATTCACGATTCTATACACTTACATAACTTTCAACAAAGCCTGAATCATGAAAAGTTAAGTTTGAATGTATTGTTATTATTATTACTTTCAGGACATATGCAAAACAGTTCCTTTCCTTTTACTTCTAAAACTTAACAAAAAGTACTGCTCATTGTTCATATGATGAAAAAAGTCAGCCGAGCAGAAGGCAATGGTGACACCAGAATAGAAATATTATTAATTCTGCCCAGCTGAAAAATTCATAATTATGTTAGATACATATGCTTGTACACTGTCACTGATTACATACATTTGAAGTATTTGAAATTAATATTGTACGTTTTAAAGGGGTCATGAACTGAGAAATCTAAATTCCCATGATCTTTTGACATATAAGAGGTCATTGTACTATGAAAACATCCTGCAAGTTTCAGAACTCAAAACTTTCTCGTTAGTCTAAAAACAGCTTATATTGAAGCCAATCTGCCAAAACGACAGGATGTGGAATGTGCCACTTTATTACGTAATAGTGTGGCTAAACACCGCCTCCGCAGAAGATGATCAACACCTGCTTCTACATCACTGCCTGTTTAGCCCCGCCCACCGATTCACGCATGTAGTAGGTAAATACGAGAGAGGTAAACGCAGTTCTACGCAGAAAGCAAACGATAAAGATGGCTCTGAAGACAACAAGACGCCGTGCATTGCCAAGTTGTGGAAAAACACAGTCTTTGCATTGCCTTCCTTCTGATCCCAACATTAGAAAAGAGTGGATGAACTTTATTTTTAATGAAGTTCCAGACCGCGTCAGTAAGAACTTGGTCCTTTGTTCACTTCATTTTACCGCGGATTCATTTACAAACAAGGCACAACTCGACGCAGGATTTTCAGAAAGACTGAAACTTGGATCCGACAGTAATGTCGCACCACACAAGTGTGAGTAAATGTTTTTATTACGTGGTCACTATTGCTTTGTCTGTTATTACAGATCGTTTGATATGTACACAGCAGCGTCCATCTATGAAGGATGTAGGCTGTCAAACATACATGCTGAAGTTTACATCGGTGGGCACACAGCTGTCCTTTGGAACTTTGGGACCTAATCGTAGAAGCAAAGGTTTTTTAAATATGCAAAACTGTTAGCCAATCATACCAGTGGGCGTTTACTTCCGAGTCTACAATCCACCACGCCTATTCAAACGGTGTGTTACGATGAGGGGGGTTAAAACAGGACAGAAAATAGACTATTACTTCTAAATTATGATGTTTTTTTATGTAAAAATCTTGATAACATTATAAGTGGACCTCAGAGAACAGTACAAAATAAAAAAAGGCAGTTCATGACCCCTTTAAAAAAGTATCGTCACTGATTACATGTTTCTGAACTATTCTTTTCAAAACTATGTGGATGTTCATCCAGTAACATGTTTGTCATGCAGCAACTGCTCCACATTAAACAGTATGCTTATTATGATCTTCTTTGAGGTGTTTATAAAGTGTTTTTGTGCACTGTTTTTTCAGCTTGTCTCCGTTGTTTTTCAAATGAGTTTCATCATGCAACACATTTTCAATGGGCTATAAAGTAACGTCACTACTGGAGCTTCTCTGTGCTTGTGGCACATATCCAACTAATCGATAATGAAATTCATTTTCGATGATTTCCATTATCGATAATTATGGATTTTATCGATTAGTTGTTGCAGCCCTACTCGATAGCCGCATCAGGGATGTTAGCATACAGCCAGGTCTTGGTGAAAAAATGAGGCACAGCTGTTCATCCTATGTGAAGAAATCCTCCGTCTCAACTCGTGGTGCCACCTGATACAATCCCTGTTCCATGGTACCATCACAGTACTTTTTGTAGAGGATTAAAAAGGGTTTACAATTTAAGAATTCATACTGGTTTTGTTTGCATGTATACAATTGTTGCGATGTTTTGTTTTTAATAAAGAATCTAAGTTTATGTATGATATATTTGATGAACTTTTTCCTTTTTCAGGGTAAATGATATCAAGACTGGAGCCTTGGTGGGTATCGACAAATATGGCAACAAATACTACGAGGACAATAGATACTTCTTCGGTAAGACTTTAGCAACCTTTGTAAAGTGTAAAAGTGTTTAACCCTTGTGTGACCTTTGGGACATTTTTGTCTTTCTTTTTCTTTTTTTTAATCATTTTAACATCTATAATACACTGTGTACACAAAATAGTTACACTCAGGACCTTCAGGACAAAAATGTCCCCATTGAAACCCATTAAAACTGCAATATTTGATCCCAGTGTCATTAAAGCATAAAATCAGGAATTCTATGATATTATGCTTTCATTTAATATTTTTTTAAAATATTTTCCACCAGATGGCGCCATTTTTCTCATGTTTAGTCTATGGAGCACATACGTGCTTTTTTCCTATTTTCTGTTTGCTGTATTATAGAGCACTGCAGGCCAATTGAATAAATGATGCAGCTAAAATTGTGTGGGTGTGTTGGTATGGATATCAGAGTGTGTTTTGTATGCGTGTATTGAGAAGTGTGTGTTTGTTTAAAAAACAACAGTTGCATTATATAAACAAACTGGCATTTAAATGGTTAAAATCCTGAAAATGAATGAATATTTGGTAGTTATGATCTGAACTGATGTTGGTTAAAAAAAAATCTAAGTCAGCGAAAGTGGAAAATAATATTAATATATAATATTTTTATGGCAGTTTTTTGATGCGGACATTTTTGTCCTCTAAGGTACCGAGTGTGTTTTTTTTTTTGTTTGTTTTTTTTTGACACTGCACAAAAAATAACAATGCATCAAAATCAATGTTGTTGCTTTTCATTGACATATCCCAGACTGTGATGATAAAAAAAAAAAAGATCCCTTTAGGATTTTGTATATGGAAAATAATTATTTTTTTATGTTTTCCATTAAAAAAACAACAGTGGCATTATATAAACAAACTGGCATTTAAAGGGTTCAAATCCTGAAAATGAATGAATATTTGGTAGTTATGATCAGGACTGAAAAATTAACTAATTGAAAGTGGAAAATAATATTAATATATAATATTATGGTGGCAGTTTTTTGACATGGACATTTTTGTCCTCTCAGGACCTCTGAGTAATTTTTTTTTTTTTTATTGATGCACAAGGGATAAGATTATTATGCGTTCTTTTTGATCACTCTGATTCATGTTCACCTTCTGAATGTGTACTGTTCAATTCATTACTTACAGGTCGTCACCGATGGGTGATTTACACCACAGAGATGAACGGCAAGAAGACTTTGTGGGAGGTTGATGGCAGCATGGTCCCTGCTGAATGGTAATATACTGATTCTTTTTTCTTCTACTTCTACTTCAGAATATACTTCTGATCAGACCCAGACATTTTTTCACATATTTGTGTGAATTTTGGGGGAAATAGCGGAATAGCTTTATACATGGTATAATTTGTTAAAACAACCCTAGAGAACCTCGCTCTTATTAATAGTTAATTGCATGATTAAATTAGCCAAAATATTTTTTTAAATAACATGCAACAGGCAACAGATGAGCAGAACTTTGTGAGTGAGGGGTGTTTAATTTCTGTGCATGCGGATTCAGATTTATGTTGTTTGTTTATTTTATTTTAAAGGGATAGTTCATCCAAAAATGAAAATTCTCTCATCATTTATTCACCCTCATGCCAACCCAGATGTGTATGACTTTCTTCTGCAGAACAAAAACAAAGATTCTTCGAAAAATATCTCAGGTCCATACAATGCAAGTGAATGGTGATCAGACCTTTATAGCTCTGAAAATCACTTAAAGGAAACATGAAAGTAATCCATAAGACTCCATTAGTTAAATCAATATCTGTCAATATTTAAGTCCTTTTTTTTACTCTAAATTTCCACTTTCACATCTGAAAGTCACATGTGGTTCCTGTTTAGTTTCACTTTCACATCTGAAAGAAAGACATACACGTCTTGGATGGCATGAGGTTGAGTAAATGATGAGAGAATTTTCATTTTTGGGTGAACTAGCCCTTTAAATGCATGGGTGTTTCACCAAACGTTATAAGGCAGTATAGCTCGGATATTTAGTGACACAGCAATCACAAATGGGTATACAAAATGTCCAGAAAATGTAATATTTTTAAAGCATTTTCAAGTCAATTAGAAAATAATAGAATGGAATATATATGTTTTATATTTTGATGTTTAATTTTTCACTGTCAAATAGCAGTCAAATGTAAATAACATCAATCACTGAAATAACAGCGCCACCTTGAGTAACGTGTACAAAATGTATGTGTACACGCATTCTGCATGAGGTGCTGATTATTCAGCATTGTTACGCAGAACATCTGCATAATATAGTAGTCATTTGTATGAATAAATACTCATTTGTCTTGTAAGAAACAAGGAAATAGATATCACTGATATGAAATAATCATACAAATATAATTTATGAAAGCACAAATATATATTGTAACACTATTACATATCTTGGGACACTGCTGGCCCTATGTGTGGAATTTGTATATGAATTGTTTCAGAATTAAGTCTTATAATGGTTTTATTTTGAAATCCTCACTGCTATGGTTCTTTCAGGCACCGTTGGCTGCACTGCATGACCGATGACCCTCCCACTACTCACCCTCCCGAACCCAAGAAGTTCCTGGCCAAGGTTCATCAGTTTAACCTCAGCGGCACATCTAACTGCTATGTGCCATACTCCACAACCCGCAAGAAGATCCATGAGTGGGTGCCCCCAAAAGCCGGCGAGAAATAACCCCCCATCCCTAATCCTGTCCCTTTGCCTCCTTTGTTCTGTCTGGGACATTCTGTAAATTGTAGTTCAAATTTATAATCATAAATAAAATAAAATTGATCTTTGTCTCTGTGTGATTATGTGCATTATTTAATTTTTTTTTTTACATTAACCAAAGCATTTGAGATTACAAAGAACTTTTTTTTTTTTTAAGTTAATTTTGATAATTATTCCAGTTTTAATACTTTTTTTTCTATCCCAGCTTGATATGCAGAGACAACTATATAGGTAAATCATTCATAGGTTGATTTCCCAGAAAAGAGTAAACACTGGAAACACTGACTCGACCAGTGACGTAAGTTTGTGGCGGTACTATCTGTTTGTTTGACCACTGCGGGAGTATTCAGGATTACTGTTTAAAAACAATGTTTATTTTTGCAATTCCATTTGGTAACGCTAGTGGCAAAAAATTACTCACTTCAGCTTTAAAGTCAATATGAAATACTGTTTGCAGCCCACTTCCGTAATGTTTCCCTCGACAATATGTCACAGGATATCTAACAAGAAAATACGTGGGCTGCACTTGATTTTATCAGTCGTAAATTATTTGGATCTCAAAGTGGACATTACATAAATACAACGGCTTCATGACGTAAGCTGAAAAGTTGTTTCAGAGGTGGACAAAGTCATTACATTTTGATGAGAAATTACGATTTTTTTTTTTTTTTTAGTTTTTGGTATAACATGCACTGATGAATAGTGCACAATAAGACTATTTCATGTTGACTAATCAATAAATCATTCATGTTATTTGTATGAATGATCAAAGGAAAATTCCATGTTTAATACAAGTTAAGCTCAAGCAACAGCATTTGATGATTACCACAAAAACCCTCCTTTTATTAAAAGCAAGATCTGTGTTCCAGTGAGGCATTTACAATGGAAGTCAATGGGGCCAGTCTGTAAACATTAAAATACTCACTGTTTCAAAAGTATATTCACAAGACGTAAACAATATGCACGTTAACATGATTTTAGTGTAATAAAATCACTTACTAACCTTTTCTGTGTAAAGTCATAACCAATTTTACAATTTAGTTGCCATGACGATGTAAAATGTAAATGTCACTACAGCTGAAATAATATTAAACTTTTAACAGAATAATTAATGTGCTTTTGTAAAATTATAAGCTTCAAATTTCTGCTTTAAACACTCCGAAAATTGGCCCCATTCACTTCTATTGTAATTGCCTCACTGTTACCTCGATTTTAGCATTTTATAATGAAAATGAGGGACGAGTAAAAGTTATTTTCTGTGATAATCAACAATATGCCACAAATGCTGTCGATTGAGCTTAACTTGTATTAAACCCGGAATATTCCTTTAAGTATAATTGTGTTTAGTTGTTTAAAACGAGCAGCTTAGCATGGCCTCATACCGATGTTGCTTTATTTCCTGTGTGACCCAATGTTAAAGAGATCAGTTCGTGTGAAGCTGAAGTATTTCACAGGTCTGTGAGCAGTGCGAATATGTGAGATGGCAATGTATCAGATGACCATAAAATGTGACACGAACGCACCCCTCTCCAAAAGTCTGTGATGGTCTTCAACATTTGATGGATCTAATCTTTGGTAGCCACACTCAGGTAAAACAGTTTCCTTTTCGAGGGTGGGTGAGTGTTTATAATGTGAGCCTGCAGTTGGCCAGCAGAGGCCGCTGTTTGCATAGTTTGGGGGATTTTGCCTGCTAAGGATTTCTGAGTTTATGGGGAAGGGATTTTTGTAATGAAATTGTTCATGATGAAACCAGAAACTTGTGTGAAAGAAAAACAAGGCCTTTAATGGGCTGAGCTCAAATTCCAGGATTTCTTGTCTCTTTGGAGACATGGTAGTGTAGGGTTGCACCAGCTGTGCGTAAGGTCTTACGTAAGCTGCGACATAAAGTTCACACTAACGGCTTAGTAACTACTAGTTAGTTTGTAACTAAGTCAGTGCTTAATTTGGTTGCACCGCCTGTTCTTAAGGCAAGACTTAACAAATAAGTCATTTTTATTTGTATAGCACTTTTCACAGTACACATCTTTTCAAACAGCTTTACAGAAAATGATGCATTAACAGAAAATGAAACTAATATCTATAATGTCTTAGAGTCATAATTGTGTAGTTTGATAAGATACGATTGTGAACTGTGTTTAAAAATAAGTAATTAAATAATAATTGTATTTATAACCCCAGTGAGCAAGCCAAAGGCGACTGTGTCAAGGAACACAAAACTCCATAAGATGTTGGTTAATGGAGAAAAATAACCTTGGGAGAAACCAGGCTCACTGTGGGGGCCAGTTCCCCTCTGGCTAAACAACATGAATATAATGCCAATATTACTTAATTATGTATAGTGCAAGTCATGGTTTAAAATTATTAAACTAAGTAAGTGTGAAGGGTCAGTGTTTAAACACAGATTTTGTAAGAACTGTAAGATTAATGACTAATGTCTTTGAAGTCCATCCTGGATTAACTGCAGAAGTTCACATAGATGCATTGTCCTTTGTTAGTTGGCTGATGAAGGGTTTTGTTGGCAATTAATTGATAGTCTATGTATTCCATTATAAGAGTGTAGTCCATCATCAGACCTAGGTGATGCAGGCAGAGATCAGTGAGGTGCATCGCAGTTCAACTGGCTGGTAATTTTGGTGAGGTCTATCCTAAATCCAAGGTTCAGGCAAGGATATATGATGTATCCCATGTCTTATGGTTGGAATTGGCATCAGTTCATCCTCTGAAGTCCGTCGTAATAGACTGAAGTGATGTTTGGCTGGCACTGGCTGCATTTAGTCGTCATCACTCACAGACACATAGCAGTGGAGTCCGATACCAACCAGGAATGGAGCTGGATCCAGCCTGTTCTGGTGACCTCAGGATAGGAGTCCCAAGGTTGAGACAGGGAAACAAATAGAATAATATTAGCATAGATGCCATTCAATTTATTGCAGAGTTATAGATCTTGATCAATGTTTCTGGTTCCGGTAGACCTAACTAAAGCAGCCCAATTGTGAGTTGAAGGATAAATTAGGTGTATGCCTGGCTAAATAGATGAGTCTTTAGTCTAGACTTAAACTGAGTGAGTATGTCTGCATCTCGAACAGGGTTAGGGAGACTATTCCATTGTTTAGGAGCCAAATAGGAAAAGGATCTACCTCCTTTTGTGGATTTTGATATTCTAGGAACTATTAACAGGACAGAATTTTGCGACCATAATTAACGTGATGAAATATAGTATGGTAGAAGTTCACTTAAGTACTGCGGAGCTAGACCATTCAAATCTTTGTACATAGTTAACATAATTTTAAAATTAATAAGAAATTTAACAGGTAGCCAACGTAACGACGATAAAATGGGGCTAATATGATCATATTTCTTGGTTCTAGTCAGCACTCTGGCAGCTGCATTTTGAACCAACTGAAGTTTATTTATTGAACTTGCTGGACATCCTCCCAGTAATGCATTACAATAATCTAGTCATGAATGCATTAATTCGTTTTTCGGCATCAGCAACAGAGAGCATGTTTCATAATTTAGCAATATTTCTTAGGTGTAAGAATTCTGTTCTACAAACATTGGTAATTTGATTTTCAAATGACAGATTGGTATCAAATATAACACCTAAGTTCCTCGCTGTTAAAGACGATGTAACAGTACATTCATCGAGAGTCAAATTATTTTTTAGCAGCTTGTTTTTAGAGGTTTTTGGTCCAATAATTAGTACCTCTGTTTTGTCGGAATTGAGTAGAAGGAAATTTCTGGCCATCCAAACTTTTATTTAATTGATACACTGCTAATTTGGAGAATTGTGAAATTTCATCAGGTTTTGAAGAAATACAAAGTTGGGTATCATCGGCTTCACAGTGGAAACGTATTCCACGATTCCTGATAATATCTTCCAGGGGAAGCATATACAAGGAGAAAAGCAGAGGCCCTAAAACTGATCCCTGTGGCACTCCATACTTTACTTTTGTTTGGTTTGACAATTCCTCATTTACATAGACAAAGTGGTAGCGGTCTGCTAAATAGGACCTAAACCATGCTAATGCAAGTCCACAAATGCAAACATAATTCTCTAGTTTATTCAAGAGAATGTCGTGATCTATCGTGTCGAATGCAGCACTAAGTCATTTGTAACTCTAATAAGTGCAGTCTCTGAACTGTGGTGTGGCCTAAATCCTGACTGAAATTGTTCATATATACTATTTCTCTGTAGAAATGAACATAGTTGGGAGGACACAATCTTTTCTAGTATTTTCTACATAAACGAGAGATTTGAAATCGGTCTATAATATCCAGTTCTCCAGAATCAAGTTGTGGCTTCTTAATAAGCGGTTTGATAACTTCCATTTTAAAGTTTCTTGGGACATGTCCTAAGGACAGTGAGGAGTTAATAATATTAAGAAGAGGTTCTGAGATTACAGGGAATACCTCTTTTAAGAGCTTAGTTGGTATTGGATCTAACATACATGTTGTGGCTTTTGATGTTTCGATAAGTTTTGTTAACTCTTCATGACCTATGACAGCGAAGGATTGAAGTTGCACGTGAGGAACATTATGAGACACTGTTTTCTGAGGTACTGTGACAGATGATTGCATAATTCCAATTTTATTTCTGATTATTTCAATTTTATCAGTAAAGAAATTCATGAAGTCATTACTCTTGTGCTGCGACGGAATATCTGGTTCAGTTGAGGCATTATTCCTAACCAATTTAGCCACAGTACTGAATAAACACCTAGGATTGTTGTGGTTATTTTCTATGAGTTTGCTCAAATATGTTGACCTGGCAGCTTAATAAAATTGAGCCGCGCCCAGCCGATCGAGCAATTCGTGAATCCGGGGCATTGGGTACGGATTAAATTTGGAAACCACATTGACTTTCCAATAGTCCATACAGAACCAGACAGTCCCGTCACTCTTCGGCACCAGAACCACTGGGCTGGCCCAATCGCTGTGCGACTCTTCAATTACCCCCATCTCGTGTATCGCTTCCAATTCTTCCTGGACTACCTTTTTTTTGTGCTCAGGAAGGCGGTGGGGATGGCTACGAACCATCAACCCCGGGGTGGTCTCGATATGGTGCTCTATGAGGTTTGTATGACTGGGGAGAGGCGAGAACATGTCCGCAAATTCTGTTTGCAACTTGGCAACTTCTGTGAGCTGCGATGGTGAGAGGTGGTCTCCACAAGGGACTGGGGTGAACAGATTAGGTTTGAGAGTTACTTCCGGTTATCTCCCCTCCCTTGCGTCATTCTGATGCGACACAGATGTAGATGGCCCTGCCACCACCTCTCCAGCCAACACATCACACATCATGATATTTGTTTGCGGAACCCATCCACACAATTCCCCTTAATAAATTCTGAAACTCAGGCAAATTCGTTCCTAAAATTAGCGGATAGGTGATGCGGGAGCTAACTACCGCCTCCGCTCTATGCTTTTTCCCCCTGAATTGTATCTCAACGGTCACCACAGGATACATGTGAATATCCCAAATTTAGCCATGCCACGAGGTAGCTGGGTGACGAACTGATCCAGTATCACTAGGCCTACGATGTCCGGAGCGCCATGGGTCCCCTCAGCCAGCAACCATTTTCGGCAGGTGTCCCAGAGCTGCTGCACGAAGGGGTGGCCGTGCCTTCCCAATCTCAGGGAATGGAAATGTTGGTGACTCTGCTCCGGACTATGACTGACCCATTGCACGATTGCTCTTTTCAGGTCATTGTACACGAGGAGATTCGCGGCAAGGAGATGTTGGGCCGCTAGTTGTGCTTCCCTGGAGAGCAGTGGCAGCAACCGGGCCGCCCACTGGTCAGGCAGCCATTTCCACACTTCGGCCGTCTTCTCAAAAAGGTCGAGGTAGGCTTCAGGATTGTTGGCAGGCCTCATTTTTACTAGAGTAACTGGTAGGATGGTCAAGGTGGGCTCCGGGGCCACCCACGAGGTGGGCTCCACCCCCTTATGGGTGATCAGGCTCCGGAACGAGCCCTGAAACCCAGGTGCCGACACTCACCGCTCTCTCTCTCTCCCGCAGACAGACACACCACCACGCCCCCATCCCACAGGTTCTATGGCAATTCCCTGTTAACTGGGCATTCACCATGGCACATTTTTAACATGTTCCATGATAGAACCATGGTATTCTTTGGAGTAAATACCACCCCAGCTAACAAACTGATGTTCTTAACACGTTTTCAAAACATTACATTGTGGTTATGAAAACAACAAAATGTCAAGTTCTCACATTACTACTCGTGTCAGTAGAACGTAATTTACAGGTTAACATAACATTCTTGAAAATGTGAAAACTTAATTTGACTTCATAATAATAATGTAAAAAAGAATGTTTCTTATTATGCTTATAACGTCATAGAGATGTTCCATTAACACTTATTTTAACAACATTTGTTCCTAAACTTTAAATAATGTTAGCCAAAGTTGTTGGAACAGGGAATGGAAACAAACAGTGCTGACAACTGATGTGCAATGTGTGTATGACACCAGCAGCTTATGGTTAACACAGCAAGTCAGAGTTGTTTGTAACTGACTGTAAAGTCCCTTTCACGCCAAACAAATATTTGGCGCAGATGCTCTGTATAAAAGAGTAAGACTCTGCTAAAATATGATGTGTGGTATTGTTATGTAGTATTCTAGCTCACACAAACACATGTTCATTGCAAAATTGTTTAATTTTCCCAGAATAAACGGCTGTTAGTGCAGTGTATAGCTGGATTTATATGATTATTTAATCACCAGACCTCTCAGTTACAATCTTCTGTGCTGATAAAACGGGGTGAAATGCTTGTGTTGAAGGAGGGAACTGAGTCTTTTAGGGACCAGAATATCACAAACATATAATAACAGAATATCATAACTGCCTAAACAATGCCCTAGCAATCACATGAAACACCCTAGCGACCACCCAAAACACTCTAGCATTGTGGTGGTGTGATCTGCATGGGTAAGCACCACTCACATTTTAATTTCAAGTGTGGTGGGACTGGTCTTGTTTAGGACTTATCTTTCCATCAATGTTTTGATGGGCAGGTATGATTTAATATCACAGTACTGATATGATATGAGATGATATGTATTTTAAATCATAGGGTAATGTTAGATCATATTATCTGAGTTCAGGATGCCCTTATTTTGAGGCACTAATGTGGTAAATTTAGCACTGACCCAGATAGTTAGTTATGTGCACATCTCTCTATCTCTCTTTCACTTTCTTATTCTGGTCTGAAGAGCATAGAGAGAGGAAGTCAGATCCTGTAGGATGAGGTTGGGCTTTCATCAACAGGAAATGGTACAAAACAAACAGCTTTTCCAATCTGGCCACTCCCTGTTGAAAGGATGAACACCACATACTCAATACTTTTCGAATAATGAAGATATAAGATATATTAATGAGTTCATATTACCATTCTGAAGTAATACTGTAGCTATAAACTGTCTTGTATTCTCCAGTGTTATATATATTGTATACTGTATGTGTGTGGCAGAAAGTCACATTGTGAGTTGTAAACAGGCCACACACAGGAAGAGCATGGAACACAGTGTGAAAGTCTCTGTTTACAATCTGTTTAAATTTGTGCTGTTTGTACATAATAGACTTAAAGTAATATTCCGGGTTAAGATCAATAGAATACCACAGTCGATTACCATAGAAAATTGTTTAGACTTGTACCTTAGTTTGTGATAAAAACAAACAAAAGGCATTGCAACATAATACATTTTGAAATACACATCGAAAGTATAGCCACAAGACTAGTGTGATAAACTTGTTTACTAACAGTCAGTCTTTCAAATCATGTCATGACCATGTCAAGTTGGCAAACTCTGTAACTTTTACATGACATGTGCAAGGATACCAAAAAAAGGACATAACATAGCTATTCACAAAGTACTGATAGAGCAAACTCCATTCACAGGAATCACATCGGCAACGCACAACCAGAATTTCATCTGGTTTTCGTCTGGATTAAGACAATTTTAATACTCAAATAACACAGAAAATGTTATATTTTTATATACATAACTTATTTATTTACAAAAATATAATAATAATAATGTAAGTATTTTAGGTATTTTTATAATAACTATTAATTCATATTTTATTAATAAATTTTTATAAATAATAAATAAAATAAAATAATTTAAAAAAGTGCTTTAACAAAAATTACAAGCTTCACAATTTTGCTGTAAAACCTTCCTTTTACTTAAGTTGGGCTTCATGGCTACTCCAGAAAGTGCATCTATGTTTAGAATGTTTAAAATGTCAAGAAATAGAGGAGTCGCGTGACGCCATGCGAGGTTTGGACGTGTGAACGGTGAGTTCTGCGCACTTTGCTAGTTTTTAATACTTTTTATGTCATAAACCGGTGAGATTCGATACACCCTGATTCTTAACTGTTTTATGAAGACGTCCTTGGACTCTGGAGACATTAAAAGACACTTACGTGCTCAAGCTAATACCCCTGACAGGGCCGCAGACCAGGGACTCAGTTTGGAGTATGTCTGCAATGCTGGCGAAGGTTGTCACAGACTAGGAGGATTTGGCTGTAATATGTCAATCGATCACTTCCATGGAGACGAAATTCACTGTGTTGGTTACAAGAATGGGGGACGTCGAAAAATGGATTGATTATCTGGAGTCATCGGAGAGGGAATTAGCTGCTAATCCGCTAGCGAACAAGATAGACTTGCAACGTGTTTGGGAAAAACTGGAGGATTTGGAGAATCGTAATTGACGAAACAACGTCGGAATTGTTGGAATTCCTGAGCATGAGGAAGGCCGAGATATGGTAAAATTCCAAGACAGGCTCTTTCTGAGTCTGCTCAACATAACAGGCCATAAGCTGGAAATTGACCCCTTAACAGGGTCCCGGTTAGGAGATCCGCTGAGGGAGACAGGCCCCGATCAATTCTGGCCAAATTTCTGAGATCATCTGATAAAGATCTCGTGTTACACGAGGCGGGGAGTAAAGGAAAGCTTTCTTGGAAGAACCACAGCATTTTCTTGTTCCCAGACTTTGCAAATTCGACGAGAGAAACGTGATCGATTCAAGGAATGCAAGAATCTCTTACATCAACGGAAGGACACTTTTGCACTGATGTTTCCTGCCAAACTGAGAATAGATACTAAGGATGGCTGTAGATAATTTACATGCCCACAGCAAGCATTGTCCTTCTTAAAGACATTGGAGTGAGTAAGCCATTTGCTGATTTTCATGTTGTTGCCTAGTGGACCTGACTCACTGAACATACACTCGACTGCCGAGGAAACTGGACGCCATCTTTGTTTCTTTTTGTGCTGGTTCCGCCTAGCGGCTGGAGTTTGTTTTGTGTAATATAATTTCTTCGGGACAGCTTGTGGATGAATCTGCACGTTTTTGGTGCTTATGCCTCCTGTGGCCTGGAGTTTGTTTTGTGGAATATCTCTTGCAGGACATTGGAGTGATTGGGTCTTTTGTTGCACTCATGTATTGGCCGAATGGGCCGGTACATGGGCCAGAATATTCGTTTGACTGCCCGAAGAATTGAACTTTTTATTTTGTTTTGCTGGTTCCGCTAGCGGCTGGAGCTTGTTCAGTGGAGGAACACACCTTCAGGACAGTTATGTGGATGAATCTACACATTTTTTGTGTTTATTCTGCTTATTGGCTGGAGTTTGTTTTATAGACTATTTTTTGCTGTGTAATTCTGTCTCTCAAAATGTGTATAGAAGCACCGGACTTGAGCAATCCAATGGCAGAGTTGTCACAGGGACTCTCGTAGGCGTACATGGGCTGTTTGAGTTTAGACGGATGGACACCGATTGGCACTGTCGTGCACGGAGTTAATGCACACGTTTTTCTTTTTTCTGTTTGTTTGGTTTGGGGGGGAATTTTGGGGTTTGATTGTTACACTAATGTTGGAATGTGTTCTTTATAATATTGTTTTTGACACACAATCTACTTTTTCTAATATGTTAAATGTCATATATTAATATGAGTGGATTATCTCTCTCCATGTGGAATGTGAATGTACTGGGGCACCCCATTAAAAGAAGGAAGGTTATTTATTTTCTTAAATGTAAGAAATCTGATATAGTGTTTCTTCAAGAAACACATCTTTCAGAATCAGAAAGAGCTTTATTGCCAAGTATGCTTACACATACAAGGAATTTGTCTTGGTGGCAGGAGCTTCCAGTGTACAACAATACAAAAACAGCAGCAAGACAGATAATAACAAAAATAAAACAAAATAAAAACTAATTATACGCATACGTACAGACACGCACATACATACATACACACATACACATGGGTAGTGCAAATCTAATACAATCTCTTATGTACAGTGTAAATACAAATATGTTATGTACAGTGCAAATGTTTTTTTTTTTTTTTTTTTTCTTTTCCAGAGCAATGAAATGGCAGAAGAGGTTTGATGTGTTGGATAAATATATGAAGACTAAACTGTGTATTGCACATAGTTATTGCTCAATGGGACAATTTAACTGTTCATGAGATGGATAGCCTGAGGGGAAAAACCTTTCCTGTGCCTGACAGTTCTGGTGCTCAGAGCTCTGAAGCGTCGGCCAGAAGGCAACAGTTCAAAAAGGTAGTGGGCAGGGTGAGTGGCATCCAGAGTGATTTTTCCAGCCTTTTTCCTCACTCTGGAAGTGTATAGTTCTTGAAGGGGGGGCAGGGGGCAATCAATAATCCTCTCAGCAGTCCGAACTGTCCTTTGTAGTCTTCTGATCTCTGATTTTGTAGCTGAACCAAACCAGACAGTTACTGTAGTGCAGAGGACTGACTCAATGACTGCTGAGTAGAACTGTATCAGCAGCACCTGTGGCAGGTTGAATTTCCTCAGCTGGCAAAGGAAGTACAACCTCTGCTGGGCCTTTTCACAATGGAGTCAATGTGGGTCTCCCACTTCAGGTCCTGTGTGATGGTAGTGTCCAGGAACCTGAAAGACTCTGCTGCCACAGTGCTGTTTAGAATGGTGAGGGGGGTCAGTGTTGGGGTGTTCCTCCTAAAGTCCACAATCATCTCCATCGTTTTGAGCGTGTTCAGCTCAAGGTTGTTTTGACTGCACCAGACAGCCAGCTGTTTAACCTCCCTTCTGTATGCAGACTCATCGTTATCTCGGATGAGGCCGATGACAGTAGTGTCATCTGCAAACTTCAGGAGCTTGACAGAGGGGTCCTTGGCAATGCAGTCATTGGTGTAGAGTTTGAATGTTTGAAGCAGCATGGGACTTCACACTGCTCCAGTGATCTATTGAAGATCTGTGTGAAGATGGGGGCCAGCTGGTTAGCACAGGATCTAAGATATGCAGGTGAAACGCCATCTGGGCCCTGTGCTTTCCTTATACTTTGCTGTCGAAAGACGCGGCTCACTTCATCTTCACAGATCTTAAGTGCAGGTTGAGTTGCAGGAGGGGGGAGGAGGGGGGTTGCAGGAGGTGTTGGTGTTTGTGTGAAGTGAAGGTCAGAGTGGGTGTGGGGTGTGAGATTGGGCCTTTCAAATCTACAGTAGAACACATTCAGGTCGTCAGCCAGTTGTTGGTCTACCACAGGGTTGGGGGCAGGAGTCCTGTAATTCATAAGTTGTTTCATGCCACTCCACACTGATGCAGGGTCATTAGCTGAAAACTTGTTTTTCAGCTTCTCAGAGTATGTTCTTTTAGCCACTCTGATTCCCTTATTCAATGTGTTCCTGGCCTGATTGTACAAGACTTTATCCCCAACTCTGTAAACATCATCTTTGGCCTGACGAAGCTGCCTGAGTTCGGCTGTAAACCATGGTTTGTCGTTGTTAAATGTTAAATAAGTCCTAGTAGGAATGCACATATCCTCACAAAAACTGATATATGATGTAACAGTATCTGTGAGCTCATCCAGATTGGTGTCTACAGCCTCAAAAACACTCCAATCAGTGCAGTCAAAGCAGGCTTGTAGTTCCAGCTCTGCTTTGTTGGTCCATTTCTTTACAGTCCTTAATACAGATTTAGCAGATTTTAATTTCTGTCTGTAGGTTGGAAGAAGATGAACCAGACAGTGATCAGATAGTCCCAAAGCTGCTCTAGGGACAGAGTGATATGCATCCTTTATTGTTGTGTGGCAGTGATCCAGTATATTTCTGTCTCTGGTTGGGCATGTAATGTGCTGTTTGTATTTGGACAGTTCATGTGTGAGGTTTGCTTTGTTAAAATCCCCAAGAATAATAATAACTGAGTCCGGGTATTGTTGTTCTGTGTCTGTGATTTGATCAGCCAGCTGTTGCAGCACGGCATTCAAACACGCGTTTGGCGCAATATACACACTCACCAGAATAAACGAGGAAAACTCCCGCGGCGAGTAGAAAGGCTTACAGTTAATAAAGAGCACTTCCAAATTAGGACAGCACATCCTCTTTAACGTTGTTACATCTGTACACCAACTTTCATTGATGTAAAAGCATGTTCCACTGCCTCTCGTTTTCCCTGTTAACTCCGCGATGCGATCTGCTCTGAACCGCTGAAAGCCCGGCAGATGTAATGCGCTGTCCGGAATGGCTTCACTCAGCCAGGTTTCTGTGAAGCACAAGGCAGCAAAGTTTGAAAAGTCCTTGTTTGTGCGGGTGAGGAGATGTAGTACGTCCGTTTTGTTACGGAGAGAGCGGTGATTTGCTAGATGAATGCTTGGCAGTGTTGTTCGAAAGCCGCACAGACGGAGCCTGACCAGCGCGCCTGCTCGTCTCCCTCGCCTGCGTCACATAGCGCATTTAAACAACACAGCCGCGCCTCCGACTAGAATGTCAAACAAAAAGTCCCTCATTTCAGCTGTTGTTGATTGCTCAATTGGAAACATCTTAGTCTCAGATCATGCCCTGGTGAGTTTAGAGGTGTTGCCACATATGGAGAAAAATAAATCATATTGTTGCCGCTTAAATGTATCCCTTTTGCAAAATCCTGAATTTCAACAAATGTTAAAGGATGAAATTAATGTTTATATGGAGACCAACTGGTCCTCAGTATCCTCTGTGGGTGTGGCTTGGGAGGCACTTAAGATGGTTCTTAGGGGCCGGATCATACAGTATGCATCATTCACCAAAAAATCCAAAGCACGATAACTCATGGAGTTGGAAGGGAATATTAAAAGTGCCGAGGCAGAGCTGAAGTGCCGAATGTCATCTGATGGCCTCAGAGAATTGACCTGATTGAAATACAGATATAATACTATTTTGTCGCGGAAGGTGGAGTTTTGGCTATTCAGGGCAAGACAGTCATACTTTGAGTCGGGGGACAAAGCAGGGAAGCTTTTGGCTAGATACATAAAGCACAGAGAGTCTTTTTCTACCATTCCCTCAGTGAAATCTGCTGGTAGGGAAATATTTACCTTGGCCATTGATATTTATAATACTTTTAAAGAATTTTATCTTGATCTTTATAGTTCCGCATCTTCATCTACAGAATATTAGGAACTTTGTGGAACCATTAGAACTCACTAAACTGACGACTGAGCAAAAAAATTCTCTTGATTCTGAGATAACCTTGGAGGAGCTTGGCGAGGTAATTAAGGCCTTGCCTACAGGCAAGTCTCTGGGGCCAGATGGCTTTGCCACTGAATTTTTTAGATCTTATGCTACAGAACTTTTGTTAGAAGTTTATACGGAATCATTAAAGAATGGAAAGCTTCCGCCAACAATGACACAAGCCCGGATCAGTCTGATTCTTAAAAAGGACAAAGATCCAAGCAAGTGTAAGAGTTGCCATCCAATTTCCCTGATCCAGCTAGATGTCAAAATATTGTCAAAAATTCTGGCTAACCGATTAAGTAAAATTATGACATCTCTTATACATATAGATCAGGTGGTGTTTATTTGGGGCCACAGCTCTTCTGATAACATTAGGCGTTTCATCAATATCATGTGGTCAGTGGCGAATGATCAGACTCCGATCGCTGCCATCTCACTTGACACCAAAAAGACGTTTGATATGGTAGAATGGGATTATCTTTTTAAGATTTTGGAAATATACAGGTTCGGGAAAACTTTTATTGGATGGATTAAGTTAAGTTAAGTTTATAGACACCCGATAGCGGGTTAGGGTTAGGGTTAGGTTAGGGTTAACTAATTGTTAACCCTAACCCTAACCCTAACCCTGACCTATATGAGAGTGGAGTATTGAGATCTTTTGAAAATTTGGTTCAACATTTTGGGATTTCCAGATCTCAATTCTATAGGTATTTACAGCTGTGCTACTTGCTCTGTATTGTTATTGGGAGTAGCATACACCCCCCTAAAGCGGCAGATACACTGGGAGAGGTGATTACTGCTTTTTAAAAAGGTCATGAGGCATCAGTGTATTACTCCCTGCTAATTCTGAGTCTGGGGCATGGAACTTCAACTTCTCTCAAAAGATTATGGGAGAAAGATTTAAACTTGGTATTGGAGGAGGGAGTGTGGGACAGGATTCTAAAAAACATCATGTCTGCATCTAGAGATGCAAGGTTTCACCTTATGCAATTCAAGATTTTACATAGATTCAATTGGACCCCCTCTAGATTGTATAGGCTTGGTCTTAAAGACACACCCCCCTGCTGGCGATGTCATTCAGAAGATGGAGACACAACCCATGTTTTTTGGTGGTGTGTTAAGATCCAAGGTTCAGAGTGTCATACAGCTGTGCTCAAAAGTTTGCGTACCATGGCAGAAATTGTGAAATTTTGACATTGATTTTGAAAATATGACTGATCATGCAAAAAAACTGTCTTTTATTTAAGGATAGTGATCATATGAAGCAATTTATTATCACATAGTTGTTTGGCTCCTTTTTAAATCATAATGATAACAGAAATCACCCAAATGGCCCTGATCAGAAGTTTACATACCCTTGAATGCTTGGCCTTGTAACAGACACACAAGGTTTCACACACAGATTTAAATGATTAATTTCCCACACCTGTGGCTTTTTAAATTGCAATTAGTGTCTGTGTATAAATAGTCAATAAGTTTGTTAGCTCTCACTTGGATGCACTGAGCAGGCTAGATATTGAGCCATGGGGAGCAGAAAAGAACTGTCAAAAGACCTGTGTAACAAGGTAATGGAACTTTATAAAGATGTAAAAGGATATAAAAGATATCTAAAGCCATGAAAATGCCAGTCAGTACTGTTCAATCACTTTTTTTTTTCTACCCAATTTGGAATACCCAATTCCCAGAGCATTTTTTAAGTCCTTGTGGTCACATAGTGATTCGCCTCAATCCGGGTGGCGGAGGATGAATCCCAGTTGCCTCCCCATCTGAGACCATCAACCCGTGCATCTTATCACATGGCTTGTTGAGCGCATTGCTACAGAGACATAGCGTGTGTGGAGGCTTCACGCCATCTACCACGGCATCCGCGCTCAACTCAACACGAACCACATTATAGCGACCACGAGGAGGTTACCACATGTGACTCTACCCTCCCTAGCAACCGGACCAATTTGGTTGCTTAGGAGACCTGGCTGGAGTCATTCTGCATGCCCTGTGATTTGAACTAGCGAACTAGCGAACTCCAGGGGTGGTAGCCAGCGTCTTTTACCACTGAGCTACCCAGGTCCCCTTGTTCAATCACTTATTAAGAAGTGGGAAATTTGGGGATCTCTTGATACCAAGACAAGGTCAGGAAGACCAAGAAAGATTTCAGCCACAGCTGCCAGAAGAATTGTTCAGGATACAAAGAAAAACCCACAGGTAACCTCAGGAGAAATACAGGCTGCTCTGGAAAAAAATGGCATGGTTGTTTCAAGGAGCACAATACGACGATACTTGAACAAAAATGAGCTGCATGGTCGAGTTGCCAGAAAGAAGCCTTTACTGCGCCAATGCCACAAAAAAGCCCGGTTACAATATGCCCGACAACACCTTGACATGCCTCACAGCTTCTGGCACACTGTAATATGGAGTGACAAGACCAAAATAGAGCTTTATGGTCACAACCATAAGCGCTATGTTTGGAGAGGGGTCAACAAGGCCTATAGTGAAAAGAATACCATCCCCACTGTGAAGCATGGTGGTGGCTCACTGATGATTTGGGGGTGTGTGAGCTCTAAAGACACGGGGAATCTTGTGAAAATTGATGGCAAGATGAATGCAGCATGTTATCAGAAATTAATTGCAGATAATTTGCATTCTTATGCACGGAAGCTGCGTATGTGATGCTCTTGGACATTCCAGCATGACAATGACCCTAAGCACAAGGCCATGTTGACCCTCCAGTGGTTACAGCAGAAAAAGGTGAAGGTTCTGGAGTGGCCATCACAGTCTCCTGGCCTTAATATCATCGAGCCACTCTGGGGAGATCTCAGACATGTGGTTCATGCAAGACGACCAAAGACTTTGCATGACCTGGAGGCATTTTGCCAAGACGAATGGGCAGCTATACCACCTGCAAGAATTTGGGGCCTCATAGACAACTATTACAAAAGACTGCACGCTGTCATTGATGCTAAAGAGGGCAATACACAGTATTAAGAACTAAGGGTATGCAGACTTTTGGACAGGGGTCATTTCATTTTTTTCATTGTTGCCATGTTTTGTTTTATGATTGTGCCATTCTGTTATAACCTACAGTTGAATATGAATCCCATAAGAAATAAAAGAAATGTGTTTTGCCTGCTCACTCATGTTTTCTTTAAAAATGGTACATATATTACCAATTCTCCAAGGGTATGCAAACTTTTGAGCACAACTGTGTTTTTTTTTGTGTGTGTGTGTGTATTCTATTTGTGATCACAGGGGTGTTCGCTGGGGTCCGGGTTGGTGATTGGGGAGGGGTAATAGTGGGGGTTAAATGTCACCTGAGTGATCAGGTGACAACTGGTAATCAGAAGGTTGCTGGTTCAATTCCCACAGCCATCACCATTGTGTCCTTGAGCAAGGCACTTAACTCCAGGTTGCTCCAGGGGGATTGTCCCTGTGATAAGTCGCTTTGAATAAAAGCATCTGCCAAATGCATAAATGTAAATATATGTTGTGTTTTTTCAGTCATATGTTCAGTTTATATGTTTCAGTCAATAAAAAATGTTAATTGAAAAAAACATTTCAAGAAATGGCGATAGATTAAAGAAATGTTTTATTGGTGATAAAAAGGTCTTCACGCACTGCTGACCATTGTTTACATTAGCATTAGAGAGACATTGATTCTTATATCCATTTTTCCATGCAGTATACGTGGAAACTTTCTTTAGCGGTTTTGAACACAAATTATGTAACATGAAACTAGAGCCAGCTAGTGCCTAAGTGACAGTAAACATGATAAAATGCTTTATGAATGCTCATAAGAATTATATCACCCTTGTATGTCCACATTCAAATAACACATATAGCTAATTTAGTTGTTCAAGATTGTTTTCAGTAAATTTGTGCAATTAAACAGGAGCTATATTTAGACTCAAGTCTTTGGTCATTTCACACACACACAGACTGTATTAATCAATAATTCATTTCTGAATGGTAGACAGGAAGATGAATCATTAATAATGTTACAGCAAGGCTCCTAATGAAATCACCTCTAGATGCCTGTGTATTAGATTTATTGAGCAAATGTGTGTGTGACATGTCAGATCTCGAATTCTTATCTGGGGCTTTTGATTCTCAAGACATTAGTGCACAACACATGGGTTCTGGAAGTAAAAATCCCATTCTTATTCTCAAAAGTGGAACAGATTTATTATTAGTATTAATATTATTATTATTATTATTTTAATAAAATCTTTCAAGACAGACCTACCTTGAGATATGAGGTTGTTATTCGATGGTATGTGCAGTGGTATAAGTCAGTGCAATTACCATTGCATTTTTATAAAAATCATGTTTAAGTGAAGAATTCCTGGTAAAGAAATACACTACCCATAATCCTCAAAAGAGATCCACCAATCAGAGAAGACGCTGTTACTATAGGGTGCAACAGTGGGTGCTTACTTTTTAAGCCGTCTTCGTTCCAGAAGTATTTTTCCCAATCTTTTTTTTTTTATAAGGATTTTATTAAATCCTTCATTAAAGAGTTACCAGCTTACAAAACTTTACAAACTTCTTTTTGTTCGAAGCAGAGAAGTATTTGAAAATTGGACAAAAATGCAAAGGTGTGTAATTACCCTCTTTTATGAGGGAATGAACTACAATCCCATGAAGCATTGCGAATGTTGTAACTGAATTAAAAAGTATGGAAAAATGTAAAACTATTGATTTTAAGTTGTTGATTTTAAGTATAAAACTATATATTTTAATTGTATTGCAAAAATTCTATTTGCAAATATACAAGTAGTTTAAGAGCGGCTTGATTGCGTCAATCACAGTACATCATGTGAGTGTGCAGTCGCTGCAGAGCTCTTTTGCCGTGGGTTGTGACCTGTGGTTCTCTGATTGGAAGATTATGGGCAGTGGTGTTTTTCACCAGGAATTCCACCATTAAACATTATATAAAAAAAATAATAATTGAAATAACATGGACTAATGGCTTCAACAGAACTATACACCATCGATTAACAACCTTGGGGCTCACAGGTCTGTCTTTAAAGGTTTATAAGTTAGCATTAAAAAAAATTATTTGCCTATAGAAAACATTTATGTGATTTTTACTTCCAGAACCAGACTGTTGTGTTCTGTTGATCCTAAATTGTAGTAACAATTGTGATTTAGCTTGTGTGCAAAAATACTTTCATGTGTGCTCTATTCTTGATATAAAAAAAAAAAAAGCGGGCAGGCTATTTGATGTTTTGGTTTTTGGAATGAAATTGCCCCTCTTCGTCTTGGTCGTAAGGGACGGGCTCTTGAATCTGGCCTATGTCATGAAAGAAATAGCAGCTAGAGATGAAAGGATGACCAACTGATGCATTGCTGTGCACGTATAGTAGCTCTTTTCATCTCTTCCTTCAGAGGATCAAAACTACATAGTGATGTCATGTCCTGCAGGAGGGCTGAGGGAGCCGAAGGGGCAAAGGTCATTTTTCTTTCTTTTATCTTTCAATCTCTTTGTCTCTCTTTCTCTTCTCTTTGCTCTTTTTTGTAGTTGACACCACTAATTCACTCACAAGAACAAGAGAAAGGACAAAAGTAGCCAAAATGAGTGTGTGAGAGAGATTAATGCACAGATAGTGTACCAGCGTATACACTAAGAATCCCAACTGAATATGGAGAAAATACAATTCTTACTTCATTCTGGATAAATTGCACAAGGTGATATAAAATTACAAGTGGTCCATTACAAATTACTAATTACCTCTCCCTCACTTTTTCCATTTTATCTTGTTCCAAAACCTATTTTTCCCCCATATTGCTGTGAATTGCATGTGGTTTCTGAGTGAGCAGCGCTGGTCAATCTTTTAGAACCTGTTGTTGGTTAGTTTTCAGTAGAAAAGCTTTCAGTTAGAAAGAAACAGCCTGTGGGCATTCTCATGGATTGGGTTTCCACTAATTGTTAGAAACAGAAGTCATGACCTTTACAAAACATTTTGTCACACTTTGACATAGTGTGTGTGTGTGTGTGTGTGTGTGTGTGTGTGTGTGTGTGCGGGGGGTGGGGGGGGGTTCTCTCGAAAGTAACAGAGAGGTATCTTCGAAAGTAAACAGAACAAACCAATATTTTGCCATAACCATTAAAGGAATAGTTCACCCAAAAATGAAAATTCTCTCATCATTCACTCACCCTCATGCCATCCCAGAGGTGTATGATTTCTTTCTTCAGCAGAACACAAACAAAGATTTTTGGAAGAATATCTCTGCTCTGTAGGTCCATACAATCCAAGTGAATGGTGATCAGATGTTTGAAGCTCCAAAAAGTGTTTATATCCGTATCTTCAGAAGCAATATAATAGGTGTGGGTGAGAAACAGATCAATATTTAAGTCCTCAAATCTCCACTTCAACTTTCACTTTCAGATGTGAAAGTGAAACTAAACAGGCACCACATGTGACTTTCAGATGTAAAAGTGAAAGTGGAGATTTAGAGTAAAAAAAAAAGGATTTAAATTTTGATCTGTTTCTCACCCACACCTATTATACTGCTTCTGAAGATATGGATTTAAACACTGGAGTCTTATGTATTACTTCTATATTACCTTAATGTGATTTTGGAGCTACAAAGGTCTGATCACCAATCACTTGCATTGTATGGACCTACAGAGCTGAGATAATCTTCTAAAAATCTTTATTTGTGTTCTGCTGAAGAGAGAAAGTCATAGACATCTGGGATGGTATGAGGGTGAGTAAGAGAATTTTCATTTTTGGGTTAACTATCCCTTTAAGCGAGTAACTAGATATATCTTTTTTAATTAATGTTGTTTTTGCCTATGCTATACTCACCGCCAAGATGTTAGAGTATTGTGAGTGGTTGCCAGGGCATTGCTATGCAGTTGCTTAGGTGTTCAGAGCGGTTTTGAGGTGTTACTGGTGGTTGCTAGGTGGTTATTTCCTGGCCAATTGAAAATTGCCCACTCCCAAGTCTCAGGCTGATTTCACTGAATATATACTGAATATTATACAGTACATTATCTATATAATTAAATCAAATGTGTCTGTGTTTAGGTTGTAAAAATTTGCTGCATCTTTTCTTTTGGTTACTGTGTTGTGTGTACAGTTGTTTAATATCATAAAATGAATTCTGTGGATGTTGTGAATCGAATGCATTCCTGAAACATCCACAAACTGACAGTCATTCTAGAGTTTATGGAAAGGAAACTCATTCATATGGTGATTCATTCATTTAATTATGCTTGGCAGTTGGCAGATACAGTCTGTAGGTCACTGAAACAGTTTAAATTCCATCTGTCTCTATGTGAGATTGACATCATGATATTAAAATGTCACTCTGCTCTAGCAGCTGTGGGAGAGGGACATAGCTGCTCCGCATCATATCAATTTAGAAATTCGCAAAAGTCTTCCAATCTAAAAGCATTTTTTTTGTTTTGTTTTTTTTTTGTTTTTTTTTTGTCTTTGCTCAAGCCTCTGCAACTATGCTGCAGTATTCTGGATGATTGCCATGACATTGCAGTGTGGTTGCTAGGGTTTTCTGGGTGGTTACTAGGCTGATGCTAGCCTGTTCTGGGTGGTTGCTAGCGAGTTGCTATGCAGTTGCTAGGGTGTTCTGAATGGTTTTCAGCATGTTGTTAGGGTGCTCAGGATGGTTTTAGGGTGCTCTGTGTGGTTGCTGGCGTATTACTACATGGTTGTGAGAGTTTTCGGGGTGGTTGCTAGTTGGTTACTTGAGTGCACTGGGTGGTTGCTAGGGTTTGTGGGTGATTGCTAAGTTGTTCATCGGGTGTTCTAGGTGGTTGCTAGGGTGTTCCGGATGGTTGGTCAGGCCTTGCTATATGATTACTTGGATGGTTGTAAGGATGTTGCTTTGCAGTTGCTAGGGTGTTCTGGGTGGTTGCTAGTGTGTTGCTTTACGGTTGCTATTTTGCTCTGGATGGTTGATCAGGCATTGCTAGGTCATTACGTGGGTGTTCTTGGCTGTTGCAAGGGTGTTGCTATGCAGTTGCTGAGGTGTTCTGAGTGGCTTTAACATGTTGATAGAGTGCTCACTATGGAAGTTGGGGTGTCTAGGTGGTTGTTAGCGTATTGCTATGCCTTTGCTAGAGTTTTGTTGATGTTTGGTCAAGCATTGCTAGGTGGTTACTTGGGTGCTCAGGGTGGTTGCAAGGGTGTTCTGGGTCATTGCTAGGGTGTTCTGGGTGATTGCTAGATTGTTGATTGTGTGTTCTGTGTGGTTTCTAGCATGTTGCTATGCAGTTGCTAGGGTGTTCAGAGTGGTTGCTAGTTTATTGCTATGCAGTTGCTATTGTGTTCTGGATGGTTGATCAGGTGTGGCTAGGTGGTTAATTGGGTGGTCTGGGTTGTTGCAAGGGCGTTGCTATGCAGTTGCTAATATGTTCTTAGTGTTTTTTTAACATGTTGCTAGGGTGCTCAGGGTGGTACTTAGGATGGTCTAGGGGGTTAGGCTAGCGTATTGCTATGATGGTTGACTAGGCATTGCTAGGTGGGCTGCTAGGGTGTTCTGGGTGGTTGCTAGGCTGTTAATTTGGTGTTCTGGGAGGTTGGTCAGGCATTGCTTCTAAAGCCACTGCTACCAAACTTCTGAATAATCTATCCATATGCTTGTGCACACACACAATCTGTCATTTTAGACAGGAACACATCTCCAGACACATGATCTGCTCTGGTATGAATGTGTGTGCAAGCTCTCACAGGTAAGATAAGTGCCGGTGTGATTGTGCAATTTGCTTGTGCATGGAGAGGGAAGCAGGTGTGTGTTAATGTGTGTGTGTGTGCGTGTGTGTGTCTGACTCTTAATGTGCGAGATCTCATTACATTGTCTGTTCAGTTTAGTGCACATCAAGTTTAATGGTGTATCAGTCTGATGGTTCATTGTGTGTGTTTGGTGCTACTTAAAGGGCTATTTCACACACTTGAAATAAAGTAGGCCCTTGACAGCAGTATATTTTGTGCTGGTGAATATTTTATGTTCTACATTTGTTTTGAAAACAGCAGGAGATTAGGTGTTCTAGAACTGGTCGTAGTCAAACAAGTTGTGTATTTTCTTATCACAAAGTCTTTCCACATGATTTGTGATGTAGAAAATACAGTTAGTAGTTTAGGTTTTGAAGCCACATGTGCAGTAGCATATTGGAGTTAATGGTGCAAACATTTGAAGGCAACTCTATCGCCCCCTTGAGTACTGAGGTTTGTTACAGCCACAGTAATGCAAGAACGCACGTTACTGTATGTACAATGGGACCGTATGCTTGTGATGAGTAGGCCAAGCATTCTGTCTACATTTGCATACTTGTGTAAAGTATGTTTCTGGTTTAAAGGCAGCTCACCTGCAGCGTAATGTTTATGCTTTAAGTGTTTGCTCCATTTAGCAGCCCTGCAAGACAGATGGGAATAATTTGGTAATTAAAACAGTTCCCTTGGGAAACACTAACCCTGTCAATTTTTAGGGACAATAACACAGTAGCTTAAGAAAAGTGTGTGGGTAGCACTTTATTTTACAGTACTGTTCTACATTCACGTACTATATAATCACAACAAATACAGTAATTACTAGGTACTAACCCTAAACCTAAACCTAACCCCAACCCTAACCTTAACCCATATAAAGTACATGTAGTTACCTAATATTACTCAGTACTTTCTTGGGTAAGTACACTAAGTATACTAAAAGAACACATACTGTAAAATAAAGTGCAACCGTGTGCTATTTCTGTATTATTATTTCTGTATCATAATAAATGGCGTTTGATAATGCAAGCATGACTATTACTATTGCACATACTCATTTGTGTAATGTATTGGTGGGATGGGTGGGATATGTCTCCAACATGTTTTGTCATGGCCAAGTTTGTATCACACCACAATGACTTTGATTCACTTTGACAGAAATCATGAGTAAAAAGGCAGATTGAACACTTACAATCTTTGCCTGTCAGACCATAAAACAGGTGAAAATCCCATTAAAGGAGGTGTCTGAGCCACATCTTGAGACCAAAATATCAGACACTTAGATTGTCAGAGAAAAACCTAGAAACTGCATAGCTGTGCAACAAAAAGCACTAACCAACAAAATAGCAACGCCCTGGCGACCACCCACAACACCCTAGTAATCTGGCAATGAGTTTTGCACAGGCAAACACCACTGACAGTTTCTTCAGAAGTAAAAATCTTTTTATTATGTGTCAAATATTAAATGTACAAACATACTGTAAATGATTCTGTGTATTAAAAGAGAACTCCTTATATTATGGTTTTGTTAACTCATGTAGCAAACAAGTGTAGGTCAACTGCTGAATGTGGTCACAAACATATTCAAGATGCCATACTGTAGCAGTGAGTAGACCTTTGACCTTGTGGTTCTTAACTTTTATAACGTGTGTGTATGAGAGAGAGAGAGAGAGAGAGAGAATGGTTTTTAAAGCTTGACACACCCTGAATGACTCTGGCCTGCACACATAATTCTTTCAAACCAGCAGATGTTTAAATATTCAGCACTCATTTGAAAAGGGTTTTCCTCTGAAAGATTAATGCTGTTAGATTCTCTATAAGGTTTATTTATGGTTAGGGACTATCGGGTGATATGTTTTCTGAACTGTAGCTATTGTCCAGGTCACAGTGTCTATGCAACACGATCACATGGAAAGTCGGCATGTTGTTTCCAAAAGTTTCAGCATCTTAGGATCGGCCACATTATGCCAACTCACTGACAAGCGGCATCTCTCATTAGACATTTTTGCATCGGCTCCAATGTGTTTACCTTCCCTTGTGGCATGACAAGATGTGTGTTTTCATCAGCAGAGTGGGAGATCTGGGTTCATATTCCGCTTTGAAACCAGGAAGTATTTGATGAGTGCGAATTGGAGGATGCATTTTTCCCTCTAACATTCCATTTTTACTCCACTGATGGTTAGGTTTAGGTTTGGGGATTGTGTTGGGGGCTTCAGTTTATAAAATATGCATTCCTCTTCACTGTATAACAATATGTACAGATGAAAACAACTCGCTTCACAACTTGCTTTTGGCGCACCTCTATGGACATTTCACCCGGAAATCGGAGCTCACACGCGCACATAACCCCAACAAAAGTTACTGCTTTGGCCACCATGGGCAGTGATTTGCATTTCGGTATTTACAGACTGAGTTTAGCTAAAGAAAAGTCAACCTACTGTTTCCGATTTGTCATTGTGCCTGATACTTATTTACTTTAAGACTTGAGATCTTTATGAAGCCTTAACAAAACATAAGCACATCGCCATTTATCACACCATTATCAGATGTTCTTCTCTAATTTGCATGGACTTTTTTTACCTCCTGCAGCCAGTTAATGTAAATTCATCATTATGATCTGAAGCTACAGAACAGGCACTACAGGCATAAGTCATGATTTCTGGTTGGATTTAACAATTCTTCCTTTCCACTGTTTTGTTTTTAACTATATTAAAATATATATTTTCAAGAATTAAGCATTTAATTTTTTAACAAATTCCCCTTAAATTGAATTGAGTAATATTTAACAAAATTAAATAAATAATAATAACAATAATAATTGAAAAACTTATAAACCTAAGACACAATTTACACAGTTCAATTTAAAGGAAATTTGTAATGGAATTGAAATGAGTTAATCTTAAAATTAATGTATTTTTGAGTGTACAAAACATAAAATAAGAATAGCTAAAAGAATATATAAACAGTTAAATTTAATTATTTTATACGAGCATTTTCTTCATAATATGTTCATACCCCTAATTTTAGATTTTGCCTCTTAAATCTGTTTCTTGTCTGGTCATTTAAAAAAATAAAAATAATTTAAGGGGACATTTTATCTCACAAAGGGGCAAACGCATGTTCATTTACACAGCCTATGAAAAATGTTTAATTAAATATATTGTTAAATAAAAAAAAGTGTCTGACAATTGAAAAATGCCTGACAAACCCTGAGGTGTTGACTTTAATACTAAAAGAAAACACATTTTCTGTGGGATCTATTGCCATACATCTAATATAATTCAAATGTAAAAAATTCCACCTGTAGCACCTCCCCTTAAATGGCGGTGACGTCATAACATTAGCGAGTCTCTTTTGTCTCTCTCTCTCTCGTGAGAGAGTGTGTGTGTGTGTGTGTGTCTCTCTCTCTCTCTCTCTCTCTCTCTCTCTCTCTCTCTCTCTCTCACTAGCTCAATCCTTGTGCACATTTGTCGAGAGAGAGAGAGAGAGAGAGAGAGAGAGAGTGTGTGTGTGTGTGCTCTCTTTCTCTCTCTCACTAGCTCAATCCTTGTGCACATTTGTCGAGAGAGAGAGAGAGAGAGAGAGAGAGAGTGTGTGTGTGTGTGTGTGTGTGTGTGTGTGTGTGTGTGTCTCTCTCTCTCTCACTACCTCAATCCTTATGCACATTTTGTGCACATTTGTCGAGAGAGAGAGAGAGAGAGAGAGAGAGAGAGAGTGTGTGTGTGTCTCTCTCTCTCTCTCTCTCTCTGTCTCTCTCGCTCTCTCGCTCTGTGTGTGTGTCTCGCGCAGATTACAAAGAGGATTCTACGGAGAGAGCGCGCAATGTAGCAACGAGATGTAGCGAACCGAGCCACCATTAACGCGCACGAGAGTCCATTTTCACCGGACCGAGCGGACTGAACTATGCCCAGCGCCGACAGAACTTTACCTGAAGTCGACAGGAACACTTTCTTACACTGCGACATGGTAGTTATACGATAGTTATATCGAGTCTTCTTTTAATCTATGCGGCATGTTATCTAACCCACTGTGCACGAGATACCATATAATCAAATGTTTATGTGTCTCATCTCATTATTATTGTTCTTTTGATTGTTTACGAGCCTTCACTCTCATTCTTACCATGGGATTTCACGCATTACAGTAGTTTTACTATAGTAATGCAGCAGTAACCATTTTGTTGTGCTGGAAATCTTGGTTTTGGTACGATATAGTATGCCATGTTACTGCTACTATGCTTTTGTTTAAGCATGTTTTGCTGCTTGGAATATTATTATTGTTTTTTATTACAAATACGATAAAGCATGATAAATTCTCAGAAGGGGTTTTCGTTAATACTGCATTTAAACTGTGAAAACTTGAATAGTATTAAAAAAACAGCAATATACTGTAGATTTGTTTAAAGTAATATAGGCTCATGTTTTTGTTTTAAGTTGTAAACTTCTCCATTGTTTCATCAGAATATTGTTTATTCCAGTCCTAGTCAAAAATTCCTTAAATCTTCATATCTCGGCTTGTTTTTCATAGGTTTGTGTCATTCCTAGTGAGGAAAAATAAATAAATAATAATAATTCCTGAAGTAGTTTATAATGGCTTATTTATTTATTTTTTATATATAGGTTTATGCCATTCCCGGTCCAAAATACCTAAAGTAGTTTATTATTTGGATTGTTTTTCATATGTTTATGTCATTCCAATCCAACGTTTCTCAAGTAATGAATAACTCAGCTTGTTTTTCAAGTTTATGCCATTCCCAGTCAAAAAAATAATTCATGTTGATACAATTCCCATTCATAAAAAGGTAAAAGAATGAAAATGGAATTTCTATCATAATTTAAAACCAAATGTAGAAAGATAAAAACATTTAAACATTTAAAAAAAAATTTTTTTTTAAATATATTTACAAAGATTCTACTGGATGAACTGTATTCAGTCAAATAATCCTGAAGTAGTTTATAACTTGCAGGGCTCAACATTAAGCATTGTGATTTGCTTGTGAATTGGTCATTCACATGTCCCAGTAAAAAAGTTACTTGTGCGGGGACAAAAGACATTTAAGTATTGGTTATATTATAGTACAAGTAGTAACATGTCAAAGTTTCTGTTGTATGTTTTCTAAAATTATGACAGATGCCCAACCTAATAGTATTATACCTATGCAATCAACTCCATTCTCTGTGCTGGGTAGGGGAGGAGGGTATTTACATATGATAGTTAAATTATTTTATGTACGGTAGTCAAATAAAGTAAAGGCTCCATCTCCATCATTTACAGCCGGGGTGCTCACACTTCTATGGAATGAGATCTACTTTTTCATCATGATATTGCAGCAAGATCTACCATGTACAACATATACACCGTCACAATACCAAAATTTTAGTAGTCTGAAGTGAAATATGATAATGTGTTAAGAATTAAGTTCTCAAATAACAGAAGAGCGATGACTAGAACAAATTAAAAACACTAGAACAAAATACAAATTATGAAAAAATGGCTTTTTAACAGCTTTAAAAGTAAAAAAAAAATCACTGGGAATGACAAACAGGAAAACAAGCAGAGTTATAAACTGCTTTACTACTACTCCAACAACTATTGTTAGAGTGCTTACTTGCTCAGCTCAACAGTGTGTTCAAAGGTAATTAAACCAGACAATAGTAATACTTAACCCTAGTTAGACCGGTTTCACTGATGTTTTCCCATAAAGGAGGGAGTTCATGTTGATAATTTTATTCATGGCAGTATAAATTCCAAGTATCTGTTACACACACGGCTAAACTGCAATGCATTTGAAACACTGGGGTGATGGTGGCGTGCTGGGGCATGTGTTCGGGTCTGTTGTAAGCAGAACAAGTGCTTTAGTGTCCCATGTATGTGTGTCCTGGTTAACCCCAACCCCTGGCACCAAGACAGTGTGTGTGCCATAGTGATGCTGCACCCACATAATGGCTTGTTTTCAAAGTCTTGGAGTGTGTGTCTTTTTAAACATGTGGCCAGCTCTTGGTTTGGGAAAGAAACCTCTTGCTGTGTTATGATAAACCTTGAGATAGTGTTTAGTGTGCACTTTAAAAGAATCGTTTGCCTAAAAATTATAATTCTCTCATAATTTACTCGCATTGCATTTTGTTCCAAACCCATTTGACTAACTTTCTTCTGTGGAATACAAAACAAGTTATTGAGCAGAATGTTTAAGCTGCTCTTTTCCTTACAATGAGAGTGAATGGTGACCAGAGCTGTCATGGGAAGATATCCAGTGAAAAACTATAAATTTCAGTCTGTTCCTCACACAAAGAAACTGGATTATTTCAGAAGACTTGGAATTGGAGATTGGCGATATTATTTTCTTTTGGATCCGATACCAAGTAACTATCAATATCGATTCAATATCAACTCTATTAAATACATTTTTATTTAGCAATTTCTGCGGATAAAATGGGTAATTTTAGCCATTTAACATTATATTTATAAGCCATCCTTTTTTTAAAAATATTTATAGGCCTAAACAGCAAATTATCAGACATCTATTTTTGTTTATCATTTATTAACAACAACGAACATTTTACGTCCATTTAACAGATTTTAATTTAAATAAATAAATGTATAACAGATGAGCTCTGTCTGCAACTGCTTACAAGTGTCTTCCATGCATTAATGAGTGGAATGAAAAATAGGTCAAATCATAGACATACATTTGCTTATAATAGTTCATTTTTTTCACTTTGAATCTTATGAAACTCAGTAGTTTGTATAGTAAATAAATAATAAAATCTCTAGTTTAGCAAACACCTTTAGTATCGATATTTTTATGTGTGTATCGTCATATACTTAAATACTTTAAGATCCGCTGTCCCTACTTGGAATATAGTGCACGAGTCATATACTGTAGACTACTTTATTGTGCTTTTTGTTCCTTTTGGAGCTTGAAAGCTACAGCCCCCATTCACTTTCATTTAGGACTGGGCGATACATCGAATACCCATGATATAATTGCAGTGATATTGCTGACGATATAAAATTCAACAATATTGGGAATATCACTGTTTTATTGAGCCTTTAATTTGCCCATTACATTTCATAGAGTGCATCAGTAGACTAATTTCACGATCCTTCAGGGCTTTATAATTAATCAAAATAACATCAAATTGTCAATATGATCATATGTGATTATTTAACTGCCAAAGGCTGTGATTAAAGACAGATAAACATGGTCTGTGTGCACTTCAGAATGAACTGGTGACGCGCTGATCTGTGTGCACGCGTGGGGGCTCGTGTTTTTAGTGCAGTTCTCTTGCATTGTGAAGTACTGCTGGTTCAAGCATTTGCGAAATTCCAAACATTAGTAACTGCTATAAAGTTATTGTACAAATCTACAAACGCGGAACCGTAAAGGAGAGTTTGACAGCGGTCCACAAGATGCGAAACTCATAACTGTCAAACAAACATTGCACTTCACGTTTCATAATAATAGCTCCTGGTGAAGGCGAAATAAACACAACTGCAAACCCCAGTTTAGGGTGAAGTAAATAAGACAGAAATATATTAATTTATCTTTAACAAATCTTATCCTGAAAATAATAATAATTCAGTATTATATTATAATAATAAACGTGACTGGGTTCCACAGTAATAATTTAGTACTATGCAATATTCATCTGGTTTCCAAAAAATAAGTGAAGTTGTTTCTGCACACCTTGTTCATTCACAAATGGTTCATTAAAATTTACATTTTACTTTCCCTTTTGTTAATTTAGTGAAAAACTATGGGAAACATGCCTTCAACATTTTTAAATAGATTTTTATTTAATGCCTTTGAAATATTAATTCTACATGGCTACAATGGCTGTTTAGATGAAACGATGGTTCCTCTGATTGAAAAAAACAACACTTTTATGGTATTTCAGAGCAAAAACATAATTATCGAGATATATATTGAATATCGTCAATTTGCTGAAAAATATTGATAATTTCTGAAGCCACACTTTCATTTCAATCTGCCTAAGTTTGTGTGAAAAAAGTCATACTGGTTTGGAACACCATTATGGTGAATAAATGATGACAGAATTTTCATTTTTGGGTGAACTATCCCTTTAAATGAAGAAACCGAGTGCATTAAGAGCACTTTCTCAATCTAGTTGTTTTAATGCAGTTTTCAGTGAAAGCACATTTACATGCTGTGTTAGCACAGAAGTGTGTTGAGTGAACAGAGGGGGTGCTGATAGATTTAATTGATTGTCTTGAAAGTGTCTGGCTGTTCATGCATTATTAAGCTTGCCATTAATGGATAGAGAATGCAATACTCATTTGATTAGCTTTTCGTAATTGCTTTATGTGCGCAGCCTGATGTTTCATAAACGCATTGCGTTAGTGAAGCTGTCGGTTTGTATTTATCGAGTATTGATTAAATGACAGATCAAACTAAAGCATACGTTGAGATCCTATGATGGTCAACTGTTGGTAAACATTTGTATTTTTCCCATTGGGGACGCCTAATCAAAAGATAACGTAGCTACGTTTGCGTATTTAAATTTGGACATATCATAGACTTCACATGAAGTGAGTTACTTAAAGCTTAAGCAAGTTTCCCCCTAAAAGGAAAATTTTTGCATTTTCAAAACTAAAATGTTTTATCAAAACTTATTTATTTTATTTTATTTTTACTTTTGAGGATGTCCTCAAAGGATGGATGTTCTGTCAGATTTAGCTCACTTCTGGGAACAGTACTGTCCACAAAGTATAGAACACGTACATCAAAACCCACTCTTAGGAATCCAACTGTTCTTCTGAGGACATTGTAGTGGACATGGGTGTGCTGCATTCCTGTTGTTTCCAGGGAAACACAGAGTCCCCCTGAAACCCCCCACGCCAGCATGTGGAAGATTGGCCCATTGAAGCACACTCCCGTTATAATTGATCTAGCTGTCTATATGGCGACTTGCAATCTCCTCCGTCTCAGAGTTATTCATTTCTGTCCCCATAGTGACATTGTGTCCTCCTGTGGCCATAACTTACAACCATACTACTGTGTGTGTGTGTGTGTTTGGCAAATAAGATTGTAGAACTGGCTGTGCACCAGAAACCTCTATGAAAAGACTTGATTTGTGGATGAGGGTGGATCTAGTATTTTATATCTTCCTACTCTAATACAATAGAGACTCAGAGTGTTTCCTCGTGTAAAACAAATCAACAGGATGTTCTGGGTTTAGTACAAGTTTTATCGACCTGCTGTCCATTACTACAGGAATGAATTGCGACGTATCCCTCAATTTTTAAAACAAACAAAAATCTTGTTCAGAAAGTCATGAAAATTTCCAGCACATCTCAAATTCTGTATTGTGTCTAATAGAAATCTGTAGGGGAAATGATTCTGATGGAAATGACATTTAAGTTTTTGAAAAAAAAAAAAGACCAACTTCTTTGTCATGCAAAGGCTAATTTCATAGCTTACATTTTATGTACTCTAAACACACACAATTAAACTATTTTCACAGTTTTGGCAATTTGGAAAACTTACAGCTCGATTGGAAATGATGCCCAATAAAAAGAAATTTACTCAATTTATATTTACCTTGATATTTATTTGTTTTCTTCAAACATTACTTGTCACATATTTCATCTCAAGCATGGAGCATGGATTTTCATAGTTTATTATTGCAAGTCTATGTCTGGGACAAGGCTAAAACTATAAAATCTATACATCAAATTTGAAAAGATACCAAAAAAATATAAACTCATAGCAAAAAAGTCAGTTGTTTTGTGATAGAACAAAAATTTAAATCAAATTTAATAAAAATCAGTCTGGGACATGAAATGATCAGAAGTTGAAGAAACACATTTACATTGAGCAAACTCCACCTATGGGAATGATGTTGTTAATGCATAAAGAAGTTCATCCGCCTTGATATAAGGATGATTCAGATGATTTTACAGCTCAGATAACACATTTTATGTGTTTTTTTCTTTCTCCACAAACAAATTCCATCCTAAAATTACAAGGGATTCACCAATATGGAATTTCTGGCCCGATATGATAACCGATAACCCTCAGCTCATTGTGGCCGATACAGATACCGATAACCGATATATAAAAAAAAGACGTTTTAATTTTTCATCCTTCAACCTGGAACTGCTTGCTGATTCATTAAAAGCTTCTCATTTTAAAATAGGTGTCATTTAAAAGCTTGGAATTTTGACTGCTATTTAAGTTTTGACGGATGTAACATGAACCACAAATGTGCCTACATTAAGTCATTTTTATTTGTATAGCGCTTTTCACAACACACATAGTTTCAAAGCAGCTTTATGCTGATTTAAATGAGAAATAAATAATAATGCACTTGCATAAATTATGGTGCCCATTTATTTAGGTGTTTACGGTAATCCTAGTGTCTGCTCACAGAGACAGAACTTCAAACAGCTGTAATAATGCATTAAACCAAAATGAGACGATAAACTGCATGTAATATTAAACAACAAAACACACAAAACAAACCCTAATCTCTGTGTACATGGTGTATTATTAGTGTCGGTGTTCTGATAATCTGTGCTACCAGCAGTAAAAACAGTGATGTGTTGAAGTTAAAACATGGGTAGCACAAGTCAGGAGGGATGGGAGAACATGTCAGTATGTACTACAGCAGCATGAAGAGTGTTAAAAACCTTGTCAAGCAGATAGTACCTATCAGGATGTGCTGCCAGCATACCTATCAGATAATGTGATATGGTGTGAGGCTATACTAAGCCCTAAACCTACCCCTAACCCTAAAACTATGCGATTATAGCATTGGTAGCTCATCCTGATACATAGCATATATTATCAGGACACCGGCAGCCGGATTGCAAGTCCAACTGTGGTTTGTGTGTGTTATGAATGTGCGTGCTTATGCGCATCTCATTCACAGATGCTTGCTAAAGCGCTCATCTGTGACAGTTCCACTGTATAACTTATTAAATGTGCTGTTTTAGGTTGTACTTGTTTTAATCACAGTGCTGTGATGTAAGTAACAATGTGCTATTTCCCACATTGTGTTGATGTTTCAGAAGTAATTAGTGAAAATGATAGCCCACATGTAACATGCATACATGTTTGTCATGTTTCATTTATTGCCTCATGAAACAAACAGAATATGGGAAATGCCATCGTTACTTACAGCAGATGACTAAAACCAGCCCCAAAACAATGTAACAAGGTGCAGAGATGTTGAAATAATCCTCAGAGACACGCTGTCGCTTGAGACTGCCCGAGTCTCTGCCTGAAGGAAAGACGCCGCAGGCAGTCAGAGAATTTCAGCCACAAGTAAATAAACCGTAAGAAATTATCTGCGAAAATATTGTCAGCAATTGCGTTATCGGCGCAATTAATAATATTTAGATTTTGCCGGTTATCGGCCAATAATATATCGGCCTGCTGATATTGTGCATCCCTAAAAATTACAGATACCATTCACTGATAGCATAAAAATAAACATAAATTAATATTAATATTAGTTCTATGTATGAATATACATATGAAAGGGTCACATTTCTTCTTTTAACCTTGTGCGACCACGCGTCCACATGCGTGGACGTTGTATTTGGCTTCGCTATATGCAACGCATAATTTAAATGATTTAAAACTGACTGTTCACAAGACCCTACACCAGGAGTACTCAACTTTGGAAAGCCGGGGGGCCGGAAAGCAGGATCCCTTTAGCCTCGAGGGCCGCAGTCTTTTTACACATTTTTTTTTTTTAAAGATTTTAATTTTTTTTTATTAATGTGGCGAGCAGGCTATGCTTTATGCTATTTAATACAACAGTACCCTTAAAAACAGTAATGCAAATAAGCATTTGGGAGATGTCTCAACTAGAGGTAGACCGATATATCGGTGCCGATAGTTGCTTTTTGGAACTATTGTTATCAGCAAAAATCAATGGCAGAATGTAATTTCAAAATAAGAGTCCCCAGTGTGTTTGGGGCTTGTTTATACTTAAAAAGTCCCACACTATGCACCAAATCATTTTCTGGTTATTTTTGGGATTTTTGTTGAACAGTGAACTGCATCTGGTATTTTATTCATTTAGGACTCTTTGTCTGTGCCCGTCATAGTAAGGAAAGAATAATGTTTTTTTTTGTTGACATTCTATAAATACATTTTAAAAACTATCTGCCGATTAATTGGTTATTGGCCTTTCCCACCACATTAGTTATTGGAATCTGCAGAATCCACTATCGGTCGACCTCTAGTCTCAACTTCGTTATTGCAGGATAAACCTTTTTTCCTGTTATTAATGTTCGCGATGAGCATATATCTCTGTTTATCTCATTTGTCACCCGACACTCGTTGACTCGCGCTGTGGCAGAAGCGAATTGAACTTGGAGCATTCCTCTAATATCACATTTGCAGTCAGTTGATTTAATTGTGGCACAGAAACACAAGTTTATTACTGCTTAGTAACACAATGTGCATTTATGGAAGAGTTTTATTTCTTGAGTAGGTACAGATAAGAGATGGGAAGTTGATCTGTTGTCATTACATCTTTGATGTCTGTACCCAGGTACTGGTGTGTGTGTGTGTGTGTGTGTGTGTGTGTGTGTGTGTGTAATTAATTTGCATGTTTGTTGCAGAGAAATTTGAGCAGCATCATCTACAGTGGGTTCAGTAGTTCACAATACAAACACCTACATGTCTTTGCCCTTCAGCCCTTGAGTTTCTATAATCTTAGTCACATGACATGCAAGAATTGGCAAGTCCCTGCACAACCCATATGCTGGACACACCCGAGTGCTTATGTGTGTCTTCATGCAGATATGTGTGTTAGAAGTAACAATGGTATGATAACGCATTGCTCGTGACGTGTTTGTTTACAGGAAGTATTTAAGATATGGCTATGTCCGGTGTCCCAGAATGCTGAAGTTTTTTTATATTAAGAGATGATCGAAGCCATATGGCTCTTTTATAGTTTAAAGCAGGTAAAACATTTTTTTGCTGTAGTTCAGAGAAGTTTGTTGTGGGTTTTGATCTAGAAATTAAATTAACTGACCACATTAATCATGTGATAGTTTTCACTAATCTAGCATCAAACAGTTTAATGTAAAACTTTCTTTGTATATTATAAGTGTGTTTTTATTAAATTTAGGCCTACTTTAAATTAAATTAGTTTTTTTCCTGTAAATGGAAATCTGCACAACACGTCCATCTAAGTATGTAATGTACTAATGTTATTGTTTGAAAATGGTTTGTATCATATTTTGTGTATTTTTCAGACTAAATTGTTTTAGATCTTCAAACGAGATGTAACAAAACAAAGGCAACCTTAGTAAACACAAATACAGTTTTCAAATAAATATATATATTTATATATATATATATATATATATATATATATATATATTTTGTGTAAAAATTATATATATGTTATATATATATATATATATATATATATATATATATATATATATATATATATATATATATATATATATATATATATATAAAATTATTATTATTATAATTTTTTTTTATTGAAGCAAAAGTTATCCAACACATATATCACCCATGTGAAAAACTAACTGCCCCCTTAAACTGAATAGCAACAACTGCAACCAAACGCTCCTGATAACTGGAGATCAGTCTTTCACAAAGCTGTGGTGGAATTTTGGCCCACTCTTCTTTGCAGAACTGCTTTAGTTCAGCCACACTGGAGGGTTTTCAAGTATGACTGCCTGTTTAAGGTCCTGCCACAGCATCTCAATCGGGTTCAAGTCAGGACTTTGACTAGGCCACTCCAAAATGTTTTGCTTCTTTTGAGCCATTCAGAGGTGGACTTAATCCTAAACTTTGGATCATAATCCAGCTGCGCTTGAGCTTCAACTTACGGATTGATGACCGGACGTTCTCCTTTAGGATTTTCAAGTAGAGAGCAGAATTCATGTTTCCCTCAATTATTGCAAGTCACCCTGGCCCTGAAGCAGCAAAGCATCCCCACACCATCACACTACCACCATGCTTGACCGTAGGTATGTTGTACTATTTGTGTTATTCTGTGTTTGATTTATGGCAGATGTAACGGGACTCCTGTCTTCCAAACAGTTCCACTTTCAACTCATCAGTCCATAGAACATCCTCCCAAAAGGTTTGAGGGTCATCAAGGTGTGTCTTGGCAAAATTCAGACAAGCCTTAATGTTCTTCTGGGTCAGCAGTGGTTTTTGCCACTGCACTCTTCCATGGATGCCATTTTTGGACAGTGTCTATCTGGTCATGGAGTCATGAACAGTGACCTTTATTGATGCGAGAGAGGCCTGCAGTTCCTTGGATGTTGCATTTGGCTTTTTTGTGACTTTCTGGCCCGTATCTGCATGATTTTATACATTACACTGCTGCCACACGATTGGCTGATTAGATAATCGCATGAATAAGTAGATGTACAGGTGGACCTGAGGGTAAAAAAATAAAGCAGAAAACATACAGTAAATGTTATGGCCACTTTCATTGATTTAACTTCATGTAAATTGCGGTACAAATCTGTTCTGTCAGTAATTTGGTCTTCCTTTTAAACTAGAGAGTAAACTTCTAGAAAGAAGTGTTTTGTTAGTCTTGTTTTTTATGGCTTCCTCAATAGTGCGTAACCGTTTCCTACGGCACATTCCAGAGGTTCAGAAGAAAGACCAGGAGAAGCCAAGAAATGCAGTTAGGTACACTGAATGACATTTCAACTGGGAAGGCATTGCATTTGAGCCTTTGTAGCACATTAATGCAGACAGATATAAAAACCGGTTTTGCCCTTTGCTTGAAAAAAGATCTGAGCTGTTTGTTTATGGGTTTGGTGTTGGTTTCATCACATTACCTCTCAAGTTGGAAACTTTTGCCTGGTTTAGTTTAGCCGGACAACTCTCCTGTCAGTCTAACTGCTGTGTAATTTGTTGCCAGTGACGATAATGAGGGAATCAATACATCTTTTCAGACTCTTTGAGAATCAGAAGGCTTCGTTAGTTAGAATTAACTATGTTAAATGCAATCCCATGTATCCTGTTATGTCACAATGGACTTTTAAAGTGTACATATTTTAAATGGCCTGTGTGAGTGGTTAAGACAGTTAAATCTTATCCTTTTTACGCTAGGGAAGATTGCCAGTAGGAAAAACCTGTTTCACTTCGCCAGAGCAGAGCCCTTTTAATGTTTGAATTTGGCAATAGAGTTGAGTTGAGAAAAGATTAGCTTTTCTGTGAGGAGTGAAAACTGATCTTAGATCAACACTCTCACATACATCGATCAGCCTCGACATTAAAACCACCTACCTAATATTGTGTAGGTCCCCCTCGTGCCGCCAAAACAGCGCCAACCCACATCTCAGAATAGCATTCTTCTCACCACAATTGTACAGAGTGGTTATCTGAGTTACCATAGACTTTGTCAGTTCAAACCATTCTGGCCATTCTATGTTGACCTCTCTCATCAACAAGGCGTTCCATCCACAGAACTGCCGCTCACTGGATGTTTTTTGTTTTTGGCACCATTCAGAGTGAATCAGTAGAAATTGTTGTGTGTGAAAATCCCAGGAGATCAGCAGTTACAGAAATACTCAAACCAGCCCGTCTGACACCAACAATCATCCATGAGGTTATCTAATCAGCCAATTGTGTGGCAGCAGTGCAGTGCATAAAATCATTCAGATACGGGTCAGGAGCTTCAGTTAATGTTCACATCAACCATCAGAATGGGGAAAAAAGTGATCTCAGTGATTTGGACTGTGGCATGATTGCTGGTACCTGATGGGATGGTTTGAGTATTTCTGTAACTGCTGATCTCCTGGGATTTTCACACACAACAGTCTCTAGAATTTACTCTGAATGGTGCCAAAAACAAAAAACATCCAGTGAGCGGCAGTTCTGTGGACGGAATGCCTTGTTGATGAGAGAGGTCAACAGAGAATGGCCAGATTGGTTTGAACTCACAAAGTCTACAGTAACTCAGATAACCACTCTGTACAATTGTGGTGAGAAAAACAGTATCTCAGAATGCTTTTCTGAGATGCGGGTTGGTGCTGTTTTGGTTGCACGAGAGGGACCTACACAATATTAGGCAGGTGGTTTTAATGTTTGGACTGATCAGTGTATGTTTGCTATCTAATATTTGAGCCTTGCCTGATGTAGTTAGGATTGTGTGCGTATGTGGGTGTATAAGAACAAACTGACTGCGCTGTCTGTTTTCATTCAAGTTGTGAATTTAATTTATCAGAAAATTCGGAATATCGCAAAAAAATATGCGAATAAAGCAGAGTTTCCATCCCACGTGTTTAAGAGAAAAACAACATCACTACTGGGGAAATTGGCACAAAATAGAAATTTAATTGGAAGTTTAAGCCACGTTGGCTCTTTTGTTAAATATAATAAATTACTTGCAGTTTATTTTCTTAACTTTATTTGCATCTTAGTGTTTTCATCCAGCATTTTTTTTATGCAGTGTCTTAGTAAAAATAAGTGGATGTAAACCCAGCTGAAGATAGGATCTTTTTCATTGATTTTCAATGATCTTGGTTAACCAGAAAAAAAAAAAAAATGTAAAAAAGCTTTTGTGTTTTAAAGTAAGAAAGAAATTCATTTTAATTCAGTTAAAATTCAATCATAAGTAAGTCATTTTATGTTACGTTTTGCTGGCTTATTTGTCAGTGGTCTTGGATTTTAATGAGCTGGGTGATATAGCTAAAATAATTATATCTCAATATTTATTGATTAAGGCCAGAAAAATACTTTGCGCAATTATGCATATTGCGAGCGCTTGGCCAACACACTGCCAACGCGTGGTCTGGTTGAACATGCGTTCTTGCGCTACTGTGGTGTTAACAAACCTCAGTACTCAAGGGGGCGATAAAGTTACCTTCAGAAGTCTGTACCATGCGTTATTATTCAAGTAATGTGCAAAAAAATTATATTGTTTTTAATGTGTGTGCTCAGCAATATTTTCTTCAAACTTTTGATCTGCCATGACAGTAGGTGACTTGAAAAAGAAAACTAACAGTAGAAGCGGACAGTTCACGTAAATGTTCTCTATAAAGCCCTTTGAGACAATGTTTTTTTTTTTTTTTCCAGATTAACACTTTTTATAGATTCTAACACATGAAACAGAAAAGCAAAACATATATGCACAGAATCAACTTTTAACCCCCATTATTCCCCTCCCAATCCCCAACCCCACCCTGACCCCCAACAAACATCCATGTGGTCAAAGCCAAATTACACACACACACACACACACACACACAAACATATATATATATAATCACACACATTTAAATTATAAATCCCTCTCCACTGCCCCTCCCCAAGAGCCTTCCAAAAAAGTCAGATAGCTGCCCCACTTCATATTAAACACCCCCAGGTTGCCTATCCTTCTATCTGACCTCTCCTCAAATGCCGCCACCCTGCCCATCTCCGTGCATCTGTCTAAGGATCATGACACTGGCTAGGACCCAATTTCTTATGAATATATCCCCTATACTAATGACCGCCCCATCGCCTAAAATACAGAGTCTGGGGCAAAATGAAATTTGAGTGCCCAATACATCACACATAAAACTCTGAACCCTCAACCAGAATTCTTGGATCTTAATACACCACCAAAAAACATGAGAGGTGTCCCCATCTTCTGATTGGAATCGCCAGCAGGTGGGTGTCTTTAAGACCAAGCCTATACAATCTAGAGGGGGTCCAACAGAATCTATGTAAAATCTTGAATTGCATAAGGTGCACCCTTGCATCTCTAGATGCAGACTTGATGTTTTTTAGAATCCTAGCCCACACTCTCTCCTCCAGTACCAAGTTTAAATCTTTCTCCCATAACCTCTTGAAGTTAAAGCTCTGTCCCCCAGACTCTGAATTAGCAGGGAGTAATACACTGATGCCTCATGGCATTTTCCAAAAGCAGTAATTGCCACTTCCAGAGCATCTGCCGCTTTAGGGGGGTGTATGCTACTCCCAGAAATAGTACAAAAGCAGGTGGCGCAGCTGTAAATACCTAAAGAATTGAGACCTGGGAATCCCAAAACGTTGAACCAAATTTTCAAAGGATCTCAACACTCCACTCTCGTATAGGTCACCGAGCATATTAACCTCCCTCACAATCCACTCTGTCCAGCGCAAAGGGGACTTATTAATACATAACTTTGGGTTCAGCCATATGCTCGAAGCAACATTTAAATAAATGTCTGAATTAAACACTCTGGACACTTTTGCCCATACTGCGGGTGCGTGCAAATGCGAGATAACGGGGTGTAACTTAACTTCTCCGGTTAGTTTGATAGAAAGGCTTTGCAATGGCAAAATAGGGGCAAGAGCTTCCTGTTCAATACAAAACCAGGGAGGGGATCTCTCAGGTGGAAGTGACCAATGAGCCAAATGTCTGAGACCGAATGCATAATAATAAAACTAAATCTTGGGTAGGCCTAGCCCACCTTTGTCAATCGGCCTATGCAGCTTACTGAAATATAATCTGGGACATTTACCATTCCAAATGAAGTACTTCGCTATGCTAACAAATTGCTTGAAATAAGAAAGGGGGACATCTAAAGGGAGAGATTGTAGCAGGTAGTTGAACTTTGGAATACAATTAATTATTTGAATAACATTAACCTTCCCAATCATAGATAAATGTAATGAAGCCCACCTGCCCACATCAATTGAAAAATTTTTTTATTAAAGGGTAAGTATTATCTCTAACTAAATCACACAAATTTGCTGGGAATAAAATACCCAAATACCACACCTCCCGCCACCACCCCTGGAAAATCATCCTCCGTTCTTATCGCGGCAGCTAATGGTCCCAGGGCAAGACATAATAATGGGGAAAGAGGGCAGCCCTGCCCGGTGCCCCTATCCAGAGTAAAATAATCTGATATTAATCAATTCGTTTGTACCACCGCTACCGGGTGTCTATAAAGTAACTTAATCCAAACAATAAAAGTTTTCCCGAACCCATACATTTCCAAAATCTTAAAAAGATAATCCCATTCTACCATATCAAATGTCTTTTCGGCATCAAGTGAGATGGCAGCGACCGGAGTCTGATCATTCGCCACTGACCACATGATATGGATGAAACGCCTATGTTATCAGAAGAGCTACGGCCCCAAATAAACCTCACCTGATCTATATGTATAAGAGATGTCATAACTTAATTGGTTAGGCAAAATGTTTTACAATATTTCAACATTTAGCTGGATCAGGGAAATTGGATGGTAACTCTTACACTCGCTTGTATCTTTGTCCTTTTTAAGAATCAGACTGATCCAGGCTTGCATCATGGTTTGCGGAAGCTTTCAATTCTTTAATGATTCCGTGTAAACTTATAGCAAAAGTGGAGCCAATTCTGTAGCATAAGATCTAAAAAACTCAGCGACTAAGCCATCTGGCTCCGGAGACTTGCCTGTAGGCAAGGCCTTAATTACCTTGCCAAGCTCCTCCAAGGTTATCTCTGAATCAAGAGATTTTTTTTTTTGCTCAGCCGTCAGTTTAGGAAGTTCTAATGGTTCCGCAAAGATGTGGAAGTATAGAGATCAAGATAGAATTCTTTAAAAGCATTATTAATATCAATGGCTGAGGTAAATATTTTACCACCAGCAGATTTCACTGAGGGAATGGTAGAAAAAGACTTTCTCTGTTTTATATAAATAGCCAGAAATTTTCCTGCCTTGTCCCCAGGCTCAAAGTGTGACTGCCTTGCCCTGAGTAGCCAAAAATCCACCTTCCGTCACAAAATAGTATTATATCTGTATTTCAATCGGGTCAATTCTCTGAGACCATTGGACGACATTCGGGACTTCAACTCTGCCTCGGCACTTTTATTATTCCCTTCCAATTCCACAAGTTCTTGTGCTTTGGAATTTTTGGAGAATGAGGCATACTGTAAGCCACGCCCACAGAGGATACTGAAGACCAGTTGGTCTACATATAAACATTGATTTCAGCCTTTAACATTTGTTGGAATTCAAGATTTTGCAAAAGGGATACATTAAAGCGCCAACTATATGATTTCCTTTTCTCCATATGTGGCAACACCTCTAAACTCACCAGGGCGTGATCTGAGACTAAAATGTTTCCAACTGAACAGTCAACAACAGATGAAATGAGGGACTTATATATATATATATATATATAAAATCTATTCTAGATTAAATCTTAAGGATTGATGAAAAAAATGTATAGTCCCTACCAGATGGGTTCAAAAGTCTCCAAATATCTGTAAGACCAAGATTTTTACACATCCTGTGAAGTGACAATGTTGCTCTTGGGCGCTTGCACACTTTTGCTTTCACTATGATCAAGGACATCAAAAGATTAAAGTCTCCTCCCAATATTATATCATGAGGGGTGCTAGCGGCTTGCAACATCCCTTCAAGATTAATAAAAAGAGTGTGTCGAATCTCACCGGTTTGTGTCATTAAAAGTGTTAAAACTAGTTAAGTGCGCAGAGCTCGCCATTCACACGTCCGATCCTCGCATGGCATCACGTGACTTCCCCCCTTGAGACAATGTTGATAATGTGTTGTTGTGAATTTGACAAATAACATTTTTAACTTCCATGGTATTTTGAGCACGAATAGCTTCTGAACCAATGATATCTGCAGGCTAACACTTTACAACAATGTACTTGTTAACATTAGTAAATGCACCATGAACAAACAAAAAACTATATTTTTGGTAATATTGTTCAATAAGGTACCTTTTGTTAACACTGGTTGCATTATGTATCATAAACTAACAATGAACTATAATGTATATTTTTACAGCATTTATTCATCTTAATGTTAATTTATAAAAATACAGTTGTTCATTGTTTTTTTCATGTTAGTTCATACTGTATTAACTAATGTTAATGTACACAACTTTTAATAAAAAAAAATTATTGGTATATGTTGAAATTAACATTGACATTTATTATGCGATTTTTATAGCATTTATTAATCTTGGTTAATGGTAATTTATAAATCTACAGTTGTTCATTCTTGTTTATTTTAGTTCAAAATTCATAAATGTTTATATGTACCATTATATTTAAATATTATTTTGTTAAAAATGTACTATTATATGTTAGAATTAATATTAACCAAGATTGTGCTATAAGTATTGTTCACTGCTAGTTTCAAATAACTAATGTAGTTAACTAATGTTGACAAATGCAACCTTATTGTAAAGTGTTACTGATATTTTGTGGTGTTATAACTTATGAAAACTAAAACTATACTAAGACTAAATAAAACTAAAAAGAGACATTTTCGAAAAATAAAAACGAAATAAAATCTATTTATGCAAAACCCGCTGTAGCTCGATAATAACTGAGCATTTAAACGTACTGACTGATTGATACGACTCTTCATCTAATATGAGTGTTGCAAATACAATACATTTGAACATTTGTCAAAAGTACTGTCAATTTATTTGGGTGTAAAACATTTTACAGTGGAAAAAGTTATTGCAGCTTGAAGCCTCTTGACATTTCATAATTTTGTGCGGTATACTTCTGTATTGCAACATTGTTAAACTGCCAGCTCTTCGTCCTTCACCCTGATTTTTTTTATTCTGCTCTTGTCTTTTTTCATTTCCTCTTTCATTTCACTCTATCTGACACATACACACAAATAAACACTTCTCGTTTGAATGCAGACTGTACAGTACTTGCAGTGTGTTTTCGTGTTTTGTTTGTTAATGTGTGATGTGTAAAGTTCTATTAGTTCAGTTTTATGCAGAAAGCTTCACTAACAACAGCTTTTTGCAGCCCTCAGCATTATGTAAAGCATGTGAACAGAATTCATCACACACACAAGGGTTTTTATTAGTCTGCTGGCCCAGGGGTGCGTGTGTCTGTGTGTCTGTCCGTGTCTGTGTGACTCTGTCTGTGTGTGTGTGTGTGTGTGTGTGTGTGTATCTATATAGGAATGTTCTTTACTGAGAGCTCTTCACATGACAAGCCTTCTATGAGGCCACTTCCACTGGCCACTTGACAGCTGTAATCTTTTTATCTTTACCTGACACACACACTCTCTCTCTCTCTCTCTCTCTCTCTCTCTCTCTCTCTCTCTCTCTCTCTCTACTCTCTGTTGAGTAATAATCCTGTTCTGCATTATAATCTCAGTACACACATTCCTTTATTAACTTTTCTTACCTGAGTCAGGCCGTTATCATACAAAGAAAATGGTTTGTGCTGTAGTGTTTATAGGAGTATAAGAAAATGTTAGTTTCAACTATATGCATTTATATCATTCAACTATACAAATACAATTTTAAAAGGAGTGTTCTGGGCTTATTACAAGTTAAGATGTTTGGACGATATCTTTCACATGCTGTCAAATACCATATTAGAGAAAAATTATTATATTTCAATTTGTATAGAACTTTACATTGCAACAAAGCAAATCATTTTGACTCGCTACTCAAAACTCATCCCAACTCTTTAAAACAAGCAAAAATCATTCCTGTTTGTTCCATGTAGGGGTGGGCGATATGACCAAAATCTTTTATCACAATATCACTAATTTTATATCTTGATAACGAAATATATCACAATATAGTTACATAATTGTTTTTTTTTTTTAAATCAATACCAATTGTTTTACATATTAAAAATAACATATTGTAATGCCTTTTTTTGAATAATCCAGTCATTGAATTAAATACTTTAAATGACAACTACTTCCTCTTTTATAGTTTTCTCTTTATTTGGAACTTGACAAACAGTAAAAAAACAAAACAAAACAATTGGTGGTATTCAAAAAGTGGTAATCAACCTTATCACAATGTTAAATTTAACACTTCATTCTGATGTTGTTGACCAGTATTATTATTATAAAACACTTCATTAGGCTCTTAATGGTTTAAGTCATCTCTGTAGACAATATTTGAATATCTGAAAGCAAAGCGAGAAAATTCAAACTGAATTTTATTAAGGGTGATGATGTATAGTTTAAAAATCTGCAGATGACACATAATTGTTGGCACATGACACATTGCTTTAGCTGTTTTCCTCATCAGTGTTGGTTAGAATGTCAGGCTGTCTTGCCGTTTGACATGTTTGACTTCCTCCATAGCGCTTTAAGGTATAAAAAAACTCAAAACTCAGCAGAATTCAAATGAGTCATGCAAGTTTTGAAGTTTGTGCTGCGATAGAGAGAAACCGGGTTGAGTAGTGCAAGTGTCTGTGAATCCCAATCTGAAACCTGCTGGATTTGCACGCACTTTCATGTTTCAGAGATCAGAATCACGTGAAACACAGCTGCGTGTGTCTGATGAGAAGCATAATAAGAACGCAAAATTAATGCCATTGAATTTGTTTTGGTGGCCTGAACTTGAAAACCCCCGTTTCTTCAATTCTCTCAGTCTCACATAAGACGCTCCGTCTTCCTCCTCCATTTCTCTGACAGAATGTGTACCGCATACGTGTTACGTGAATAGAATGAGGTGCACATTTCTTGCATGCGGTGGCGGTTTTGCGTAACCGCGATACAGGCGATAATCCAAAATGTACACTGGTTGCCAAATTTCAACCTGTTTATCATGTCTACTAGTATATTGCCCACTCCTAGCTCCATGTAAACATTATTTTGGGAATAGTTGCATCAAGTCCATTTCTAGTATCCTTGTGTGTATCGATCAAAGTTACCAGGTTTACATTTTAGACAATAGAGTTGAAAAACTGGAAGTAATTTTGCCTTAAACATTCTACACTAGGGGTGTAAAAAATGTTGTATTGTATCTTATTAGAAGATCAATGGCAAAGACAAAGTAGATTGTACTGTAGCGTTACAGCTTGTCAAATATGCCAAAAAATGGCATCATGTCCTGCTGCTACAGTACATCAAACATGTCATTTTATTTGCACCAACATCACAGCGAAAATGTTTTTTTAAAAAAATTACTTTATTATAGAGCTTTACTTTTTGCTGCCAATGTCAGACAATGTTGTGTAATTTATGATTTAAAAGACATTCATGTTCAATCCTTGAATAAGTTTGAGTAAAACATTTGTGGGCACTGCTTTTTTTTGTTTTTGTTTTTTTATCGTACCGTATTGTATCATGAGGCTTTGCATTGTATTGTATAGTCCAATTTGTGTTTTGTTACTTGCCTGTTTTACACAGACAAGGGTAGTAAGCAATTGTCTCCAGACTGACCTCAGTGTGAATTTGGTGACAGCAGGCCGAAAGTTCTGCTGCTGAAAATGGTCTGTGCTTACTGAAATTCAAAACATTGCCCCCTGTGGCCGAAGCTGGAAGTGCTCTTGAACGTATGGGCGCGTGTAAGCTCCAGTTTGCGGGTGGAATGTCCACAGAGTGGCCCCAAACGCTAAACTTATTTTTAGTTGTAAATGATGTTGTACAGTCAACAGGAATACATATTTTATTAAACCTATAGCCTAAACCTAACCGTCAGTGAACTAAAAATATAGTTTTAGAGCGAAAATGCAACCTCAGAATCGCGCTCACCATTGTTTATGTCAGTGGTTCTAAATTTTTCTTGGTCCTGCCCCCCTTTGACACAAGAAAAACTTGTTTCTCAAAAAACTCAGAGAATCCTCAACTTTCAGATCGTTGTATATCTCATTGGAGACATTTTTAATAAAATATTTAATAAAGATATCTGCAAGAATTTAAACATGTGAATGGAAATCAGCTCAGCAGTATCATAAAAGCATTTTTAGAAATCCTCATCTAGTAATTAAAAATGACTGTAATTGGCCCAACACTTATTAGCGCTGAGAAAAGTAACAGGTACCATGTGACAGCCCTGTCTATGCGTTGTTTCGGTACCGGCCCGGAACTCTGGACAATTATTTACACCTGATTAAAGATACTGAAATACTTGGAATAACCACTAAAAATAAAAATGGACCTAAGACCATTTAAATATACCGTCACTTGGCCCATATGTTTAATTCCGCCCTGTGTTGGAGCAAGGTTAATATATAAAAGCTCACCTAAAAATGACAATTTCTTCAATCATTTACTCACCCTCGTTGTTCAAAACCATTATGAACATCTTTGTTTACTTGAGCCAGCGCTCCTGACACCATATACATGTGTTGGGCTGTCCACTGCTTTGCGGAGTGCGTGCATAGGACGTGCTGCTGTGCCAGGCGAAAGTTTAAACAAGTTAGGAGAAAAGGCAGAGGAGAAGAAATTGTGCGCATTGGGTTTTGTGTGTATTCTGTTAATATTTTTGTTAAAGTGTGAAAATGAACTAGTTATAAGAACGGGGCAGTCTTCCACACCCCCCTTACAACACGCCCCACACTTCAAGAACCACTGGTTTATTAGAAAGCAATTACTTTCTGGTTCACATTGGACAAGAATTCATGTCTCTGAGAATGCTCGCTATCAGTAGCGCCACAGGAAAAAGTAACCACATTTGAATTGATGGAAAAATGTCTGTTCAGGGGTGGCGCTTATCAGTAATTCGGCAGAATGGGGGTCGATTTCAGGATACATGAAATTTCTTTAGCAACATGTCGATTTTTCAATTGATTATGTTGTTCTGGAACACTCAGTCTCATGCTGACACAAATAGTGATATTATCGGCCAATATTAGCCTTTCACTGATATATCAGTATCTGCGTATATTTTACCGATATGCGCAGATATGAAAACTTTTTTTCAGAACATATAATGCAGAAAACAATGCTTTAGAATTGGTGTCATAATGTAGTTTGTCCAGCAGAGCGCGCTCCGACTCCATTGTTTACAGAGCTGACTCTGAGCTGATGGTGGTTCTGCAGACAGGGCGGAGTTAAGCGATGCGGTGTTAAACGGTGCGGAGTTAAGCGGTGTCTTCATGGTAAGTTGATAGCTAGTTTGTGAAATACTTACTGGAAAGTTAATAAACAATGACCCCATCATTTTCCCTTTTCAATATAACTAATATAACGTTAATCCTGTCCCTGACAACCTTGTCACTCATGTTTATCACATCTGTTTGCTGTTGCTTTTATACAACAGTTCAACAAACAAGTAAATAACATTAACTTGCGTTTCAAACAAACCAAACAAATTGGCCAATTTCTTCTCCGCCAGCAAAAACTCTGGTTTTGAATTAGTGGTGTGTTGTTCGTAAATGAATATTTAATTTAATTTTTAACCCAGAAAATTCCAGTAGATATGGCTACATTTAGGTAACTGATGGAAATCGAAGTGTTAGGGTTCTTTTCTGCTTTGCTTTAAACAGATGTTAACCAAGGACAAGTTTGAAATCATGTGTGTTTTACTGTACATCATGACCCCAGAAAATAGATTAAGTTCAGATGAGAACCATCTGGTTCTGATCATATGAGTCAGATGCCAGTTGTGTGTGTTATATCATGGGAAGGAGAAAGTAAGTAAGGTTGGAGGAGCCAGACTTACTATTAGACCTTTGATATGACTGACCTAGTTCTTCAGAGGACCGTTTCTGTGCTGAAGTCATCACTACAGTCGGTCAGAGCCTAACACACACACACACACACACACAATGACACTTACGTAAACATCATCTTTTTCAAGCATTAATCCCTATTCACAAACTACACAGAAAACGTTTGTATCTGAGAATTAATGCTACATCTTGAACATATAGGTTTGATATATAATATATATATATATATATATATATATATATATATATATATATATATATAATTATTCATACAATTGGTAATCATGTAAAAAGTGGTTATAAAGTGGTTTCCATGTTGATACACTGCATGCTTACAAAAAATAGACCTATATTTATAAGAAAATATCGAGATCTTTTGTCATTGATAGTTTCAGTTATAGTATTTTAAATTATATAGTACTTTATATTGCATTTTTATTATAAGGTATCACTTTCTTTTTTTTCTTTCTTAAGAATGAAAAAATTTTGTCTGGAATCCGAGTCCCCGAGTCGAAACTTACAGTCGATTCCCAAAAAATTCTGTAATCAAGCAACCCTATTTTAAACCAGGGCTGTTAAAAACATTTATGCAGTTAATAAGGAATATTCTGGCCATCAAGCTTGAAGTATCACCTGTTTTCAGCAGGGGGCAGTAAGTTTAACTCCAGCTGTGTAGACAAAGTGCAACTGTGCAGAGAACAAACCACACTCAGGCTTGCTTGGTGCTGGTGACAGCACAAAATGAGAATGAGTTCTTGCATTCAAACACAGCTGGACAGAGTGCAATATTGAATGCAGGGATTTCGAGACATGTTTTTCTAAGTTTCAAACTACCTTTAACTTGACACAGCGAGCAAAAAATGCAGTGTTTTTGACTCAAGCCAACCAAAGTAAGATGCTTCAAAAGCGTCCGTCTGACGTAAGTGTACGTTGACGCATCCTTATAAAAGCCTCGGATAGATTGACAAACTCATTTGTAAAATGGATTGCTGTGGACTGTATGATAGGCTTATGTTCAATAATGAATAAATATTGCCTTTTAAAGCCACTATTTGTATTGTCTTTTTTGTATTTGACCGTGTTGTCAAAATGTATGTTTCAAATTTCTAGTAAGGCGACGATTTTCCTGCACTATGAAAATGTCTCGGACAGAATGGTCTCTTCTCAGTACGGACAGTGCCGTTTCAGCCTTGGCAGTGTTTGGATTTAGGTGTTTATTTAATAGCAATGTTTTATTATACAGAGAAATACATTATTTTATTTATATTATATGAACATTTTGATATTTTATATCCTGTAACCCAACCCCACTACAAAACCTAACCACTTATTTACCACTTATTTACATTACATCATAATATAGGTATTTTGAGCATCTAACCCTATGCCTAAACCTAACCCTAACCCTAACCAATTGTCAATAATATTAGCCCTAACAAGCAGATACAAGTATATTCACAATAAATTGTTCCAAAAAATGCTCTGCAAAAGTATTCCAAATGGCAAACATGATAAAGCAATTTTAAACGATTGTAATTTAATTTTACTTGTGTAAAGTAATGTAATGCTTCAGGCTGAGTAGAATACACCATCAGAGTGACATTTAAACAGACCACGGGTGACATTTTGGTGATGCAGGCAAGAAGGAAGGATATAAATAAAACTGAAAGGAAACTAGACTGTGATGACTTTTCTTAAACTGACATTTTGATCCTTTTGTCCGTTTGTTTTTAGAGCTTTCAGTTAAAAAGAGAGTTTTGTGTGAGAAAACTTCTGTTAACATAAAAACATCCATATTCTCCATCTGTTCGAGGCCAAATACGATTCGTTGTGTATTTATAAAATGATTTTTGTTCAGATTTATAAAGAGTGGCAGTAATTCTTGAGTTGACTTTATACTCTATCACTCATTCCCTGTAGTCTTTATTTGCTTGTTTTTGCAAGAAGTCTCATCTTCTTTATCTTCCACTGCAGTGGAGTCGTAAAAGCCAGTGTCCCTGATCTCTGATGGTCTGTTGCCGCTTGATGACTGGCTGTCATGGAACAGACAAATTTGATTTCATTGCAGATATCTGACATTTGGACAACTGAATAAAGTTTGATACAAGCGTATACAGATAATACAACCTTAAGAGCTGATCAGAATATTTCTTGTGCACTGAAAAGAGCCATAGAAATGCCTCATAACTTATAATGTAATAAAGAAATTACAGCTCCGTCTCCGGTTAGTGTGACTGCATATTTTTATGTATTATGTAAATTTTATTACACTTTGACTTTGTACAGACAGGGTTTATGAGAGATATTTTTAGGGGTACAAGCACCGAAGGTGCAGGAACCCTATTGTATTTGTTCCGATTTTCTTATTATTTTTCTTCTGCCATAAAAGTGTCTGGGCTTCAGAGACCGTAAGTCGTAGAGATTCTAAACTTGGCAGGATGGTTCCAAATCCCCCCCACTACTCAGGCCCCCACACACCAATCCGTCAGACACTAGGTGGCGCTATAATAAGCACCTTTGCGTTTGTGTTCATAACTTTGGAACCGTAAGGGCTAGAATCAAAATTATTTTTTCCTCCTGATTCCTTGAGTCAAGCCCTACAACATGTAATCTCCGATTTAATTTCCGTCTATAACTTTTTTTCCACCATTTTACATTTTTGGGAAAATTTACTTTTTCGAATTCCTCCAAGGCCGTATGTCCGATTCGCACAAAATAAGTTATCAAAAGAATTTTAATTTGTCGAAGTGTTATGAAGATATAAGCCAACGAACTGGTCAGGCGTCGTTCATGAAATCGAAATTGACCTATATCTACCAAACTAAAAGTCCAAATGTAGCGAAACTAGATGCACATAGACAACATGATATTCTGAGGCTGCACGCCAAGTTGCGTCACATTCCGCCAATAGGGGGCGCTACAACTGAAACCGCTCATAACTCCACAGCTGTATGATCAATGATGTTGAAAATTGGTTTGCATCTTCTATGGCCCAAAGGCTAACATATCACTCAAATATCATTTGGAAAAATCAACAAACATGGCCGCCAGCAGCCAATCAAATTTCAGCAGCTAATAACATCAAATCTGAATGGCCGGCCATTACGAAACTTGAGATATTCATACACAGAGTCAAAATGAGGCTATGTACCAAGTTTTGTGTGAATCGGCCACAAGGTTTTTGCTAATTACTCCGCATCAGAGCACATTAAAATAAAAATGCTTTTTACCTCTAAATCCTTGCGTCAAGTCCTACAAAATTTATATCTCATTTTTATTTCATTTTATAAAATGTTTCTGCCATTCTAATTTACTGAAAACCCTACTTTTTCAAACTCCTCCTAGGGCGTTAATCAGATCTTCACCAAACTTGGCCCAGTTCAGCGCTAGACCACGCAGGCAAAAAGTTATCAAAAGAATTTTGATCCATTAAATAGTCTACAAGATGCAATCCAATATATTTGACTAGTGTGGCCCATTATGACTAATATTCCTGTATCTTGTGTGCACAAATGCCAAAATTTACAAAACTGTATACAAAACATTCTGAGGAATCATACTAAATTTAATGGATTTATGATGAATGGGGGGCTAACAGCAAATTTTAAATAATCAGCCATTTCAATGAAAAGCTGTAATACTAATGAAATGAAAGCTGTAATACTATTTTTTGTCCACAAGAGGGAGCCATAGGATAAGAAATCCTTTTAAATCTAAGGCTTTCATAAGTGTATGAATGCATATAAATTTATTTGAAGAAATGTGGTACACTGACAATGTCTTCTGACTTTTATAATATTAGTTTGCAAATAAATCTGTGATTTCCAAAATGATTATAGATAATCAAATGTCACCTTAATTTTTACATATCCTAAAAATATTGAAAACATATTTGTCAAGTTGCCAGACATGATTAACTGTCACATTGTTTTAGGGATATGTTTACAAAAGTCTGGAATTATATTATGTGTTTATTTTTCCATGATACCCGTTTCTGTCTCGCGTCATTTCTATATGGCTGCATCCGAAAACTGTAAAATGCTGCCTTAAAACCAGTCCAATGATGCCCCATAGGCATATTATGGCAAGGCTTTTACCCATGAAAACAATTGTTTTTTTTCCTAGTATGACAAGACAATGAATTTTGTGGGATCATATCTCCCAATCAGAATGTCATAGAGACATGGGGGCAGGCTCATTTCACTCGGGCTACCAATCAGTCTTAAACCCTAGCAACCACCCCCATAGACTTCCATTCAAAATGGCTCAGAAGGATATCTTCAGAACAGAATTTTGTAGACACTTGAGGATTGTTTTTTTTTTTGAGGCAGGTTAGTAATCTGCCAGTAAGAATCTCTCTGGTCACTGGCTAGCCATGCACTAGCAACACTTAAGAGCACCTTAGCAACCAGCCCTATTGACTTCCATTAAAAATGGCTGAGAGGGATATCTTTGGATCCGAATGGACTACAGACATGACAATTGGCTTGTTTCACTTGGGTGAGCAATCAGTCTTCATGTATCCACTTGAAAAACTACTTAGCCATGCTCTAGCAACCAGCCCCATTGACTTCCTTTCAAAATGGCTGAGTATGATATCTTTGGATCAGAACATCCTAGAGAAATGACAGTTGGCTTTTTTTTTTTAACTTGGGTGAGCAATCAGACTTCAGGTATCATCATGGAAACTACTTAGCCATGCCCTAGCAACCATTTAGAGCCCCCTAGCAACCAAAACCCATTGACTTCCATTCAAAATAGCTGAGAGTGATATCTTTGGATCAGAATATCCTAGAGAAATGACAATTGGCTTGTTTAACTTGAGTGAGCAATCGTTCTTCAAGTATCATCATGGAAACTACATAGCCATGCCCTAGCAACCATTTAGGGCACTCTAGCAACCAAACCCCATTGACTTCCATTCAAAATTCTTAGATGGGGATCTCAGGATCACAATGTCATAGAGACTTCTGGTTTCATTCATTGGACTCACGGTAGTGAGGAGCCTTTTGAGTATCACCTTGTTAACTGCCTAGTAACCAGATGGGGTTACCCTAGCAACCAAGTAACAAATCACATATCTCTGCACTAGAACATCGTAGAGACTTCCGGCTTCGTTAATTTGACTCAAGGTAGCAAGGAGCCTTTTGAGTATCACTTTGGTAACTCCCTAGCAACCAGGTGGGGTTACCCTAGCAACCAAGTAATAAATCACATATCTCTGCACCAGAACATCGTAGAGACTTCCGGCTTCGTTAATTTGACTCAGGATAGTAAGGAGCCTTTAGAGTATCACCTTGAAACTGTCTAGCAACCAGATGGGGTTACCCTATCAACCATGTAGCAAATCAAATATCTCTGCACCAGAACATCATAGAGTCTTCCGGTGTCATTCATTTATCTCAGGGTATCAAGAAGCCTTTTGATTATCACTTTGGTAACTGGCTAGCAACCAGATGGAGTTATTCTAGCAACCAAGCAACAAATCACATTTTTCCCCAATTTTCAACAAATTTAGTTTAGGCAGGATCTATTTTGTCAATTTGTATTATTTGTCATCCACTGGGTCATTTCTGTCAATTCTGATTATTTTGGTTATTTCTTCACATGTGTTTGGACCCCGATGATTGCCGCTTGCAGCTATATTTTGGCTTGTTTTTACAAAAAATTGTCTGTGGTGATCAACAGCATTTCACAGATGCTGTCCATAGAGATTAACCTGTATTGAACCTGGAACATACCTTTCATATTTGCTTGAATGAGTTTTCTGTCTCTGGAGAGTTGGTTATCGTCAGCCCATTGCACAAGCTCATAAACTGGCCTTTCCCAGAGCCACATTCAGAACCTTATACTGTGGGTTTGTTTATTGGCCTAATTTGTGTCTCAGTTTGGTCCACAGCTTGTTAAAGCAGTCAGAGAAATTTCGACCTTGTTTTCCTCTAAGCAGATTTCAGTTCACTTCTGTGCAGTGTCGTCATGTGACTGTGTGACTTTAAAAAAAAAATTGGCTCTCTGGCTTATTTCCTTTTCCAGTAAATTATGCCTTTTTTACGCAAGTGCATGTTGTAGGCAATTTTGTGACTGTTTTTTTGGGATCTTGTCCATATGTTATATCTATTGGCTGACCACAATATTCATTAACGATGCTCCTTCTAATTGTTTAGATGGCCTTCAGAGTCATATAGTCTTCAGCAGAAAATTAATTATGTAGCCCTTTTAAAGACCAATAAATGTATTTATGCATAATACAAGATGTACGTTCACTCTTGTTTTCACATGTTTTCATTTAAGGCTCTTCCTAGAAAAAGGATACACAGTAGGCTGGGTCACTCTCACTATTTTACTCCATTATTCAAAAGAAACAATTAGAGCCATTAAGATTGTTTTACACTGTGACTTTATTTTCAGTACAGTTAACCGCATTTTACCCCAAAATTTCTTTACTGCGATTTGTAAAAATGGACATTATGATATTCTCATTACTGCAATGTGGAAAAAATTATAGATTAAATTGTAAAGTATTTATACATCATATATGTACTTCCTTGGTACTGCCTTTCATTTCAAAGGAATTTCAGTGCCTTTCACTTATTTTTATAAAATCAATCTTTGTTCAACAGCATCTTTATTACTGTAATACAGTAGAAATTTCTTTTGTTATGGTAATGAGAATCATCAATAAAAACAACAGGAATATTAAAAGTAAAATGTCAGGATGTGTTATGGTACTGAGAATTGGGGGGTAAAATGTGCTTAAGTGTCCTGAAAATAATGTTATGATGCAAAAAATCACAAAAATCAACAAATGGTCAGTGAAAGGAGGTACTTCAGGAAGTCGAACAAAACATTATGTGAGTGGTTTTATTTTACATGTATGTTAAAAAAAATTACTTTTGAGGTTTGCAATTTTTGCATTTTTGTTTAAAATACTGATATATATATATATATATATATATATATATATATATATATATATATATATATATAATTTTTTTATATTTTTGAAAATTAGCAATAAACATCAAAATTAAATGTACAAAATTAGCAAGTAATATGGTTTCTATACTGAGTAGGATCAGCTAGTTTAGGATCAAATGTTTGTTTTTAGTTATTGATCAACTTATATTTTCCAATAATTAGAGAAAATATTTGATAATTTTTCTTCTAAAACATACACACACTTTTCTTGCAATAATGTTGGTAACGGTTGATTGAAAGATTGTTTTTTAATTACAATGAATTCAATATTCAATTCAGAAGATAATGTTGTTTCCAGAAAATGTTTCCACATAATAGTTTGTCTTGTATATCTAAAAGTTCTCAATGCAAAAAGCATGTGATTTGTGCCTGTAATGCTTTGAAGGAATAGTTCACCCCAAAATTAAAACTCTCTCATCATTAGTCACATTCATGCCATCCCAGATGTGTATTACTTACTTACTTCTGCAGAACACAAACAAAGATTTTTAGAAGAATATTTCAGCATTGTAGGTCCATACAATGCAAGTGAATAGTGACCAGAACTTAGAAGGGCCAAAAAGCACATAAAGGCAGCATAAATGTAATCCATACGGCTCCAGTTCTATGTTTTCTTTGTGTTTTTTGGACCTTCTAAGTTTTGGTCACCATTCACTTGCATTGTATGGACCTACAGAGCTGAAATATTCTTCTAAAAATCTTTGTGTTCTGCAGAATAACTAAAGTCACACATCTGGGATGGCATGAGGGTGAGTAAATGATGAGAGATTTTTCCCGATTTATTGAAAAAGTTATTTATTTATTGTCTTGTTATTAATTTTTGTCTCTGTTTCTTTTCAGGTGGATCGGGGTGGCGATGTGAACACACTCAGCGTGCCAATGGTCATGCGTAGAGGAGGCTCAGAGACATGCTTAGACCTGGACACAACAGACCTGGTGGGACGAGACACCCCGCGATCTCGTTCTGGCCTGGACAGCCTGCAGCAGAAAGTTCTCAAGGTGAAAGAGCAGCTGCGAATCGAGCAAAATTTGCAGGATGAGAACGTGGCTGAGTATCTCAAGCTCATTAACAGCGCCGACAAGCAGCAAAGCAGCCGCATCAAACAAGTGTTTGAGAAAAAGAACCAGAAAACGGTGCACAATATCGCTCAACTACAGAAGAAGCTGGAGCAGTATCAGCGTAAGATGAAGGAGTATGACGTCTCGAATGGGACCAAACTCACGCCACCACACTCCAAAGACTACAGCGAGTTGCCCAAAGACAACCTCAAGGAGAGCATGGTCACAGGTAGTGGGCGGCACCTACATTTGGATAAGGTCAAAACAATTGGCCCGGGAGTCTCGCTGTCACCGCCTTTCTTCTTCAGCAAGCCCAGAGAGATCGCGAACCTCATTCGCAACAAGTTCGGCAGTGCGGACAACATTGCACACCTAAAGAGCTCGATGGAGACGGGAAGTGGGCTGCAGGTGGAAGGGGGAAGTCGAGCTTTGAGTGGCAGTGCTACGCTAACCTCTAAACCTAAATATCCCAGTGATGACGAGTGCTCCACGGAGACGTCAGTATCTGTGGAAAGTAACGGCCATGTGAGTGGATCAGGTGCGACGGGACACCATAGTGAATCTGGAAAGGAAGGAGGACATAACGACAGCAGCAGCCGAATAGCGGAGGCCTGGGAGGAGATCAGGGAGTTGAGGGAGGCTCAGAATCTGCTGGCTGAAGACGTCGAGAGCTTGAAGACACAGTTTAAATGTGAATTTGAGCATGTTACGCAAACACTTCAAGAGGAGCGGTACAGGTTAGTATATGATTTTACAATCACATTTTTATTCAAATCTTCTTGTTTTAGTGATTCTTTACACGTACCTTGCCTCATTCCACCCCTTGTTCCTTATGAGTATATCATAAACATTTGGGCACAAGCAAGAACATTTATTCACTAAACATTTGAACCTTTATGACTCGATTAGTTGCTGCACAATTACAAGTTTGCACATTCAAATGTAGCTGGTATTTATCAACAACATTGCAACAGCACATTCAAAGATGTCTCTTTTAGCTCATTAAATATCGGTATCACAATTAAAGCAATTATCGAAGCTATCAAATATCAGCTGATTTGGAATTACTTTGAATTGGGTGACAATAACAGTAAAGTTGCAGTTTGTAAGCGTCGCAATGCTAAAATTCCATGAGATGGAACTAGCTTTAAAACTTTTAATAAAACAAAATAGATAGGGGGGCCTGGGTAGCTCAGTGTTAAAATACGCTGGCTACCACCCCTGGAGCTCGCTAGCTTGCTAGTTCGAATCCCAGGGCGTGCTGAGTGACTCCAGCCAGGTCTCCTAAGCAACCAAATTGGCCCGGTTGCTAGGGAGGGTAGAGTCACATGGGGTAACCTCCTCGTGGCCACTATAATGTGGTTTGTTCTCGGTGGGGCGCATGGTGAATTGAGCATGGTTGCCCAACAAGCCACGTGATAAGAGACACGGGTTGACTGTCTCAGCCGCAGAGGCAACTGGGATTCGTCCTCCGCCACCCGGACTGAGGCGAATCACTACACCACCACGAGGACTTAGAGCGCATTGGGAATTGGGCATTCCAAATTGGGAGAAAAAGGAAAAAAATAAAAAATAAATAAAATAAAAAAATAAAAATAAAACAAAATAGATTTTTGACCTTAAGGCTTGACATAACAAGGAATATGATGTGTTAAATTCAAGGCAGAGGGTGCACAAAAAAAACAAGGTTGCATAAAAAAGCAGAACAACCAAACTATTGGCAGATGTTCTAAATAATCGGATATCGGTATCGGCACACAAATTTTGTTCCTTTGCATCCCTAATGTTCACTGAAACACTTCCTTTCCAATGCAGTTCTCAAATTAATTATAATTCACACTTGCACATATTCAAACCTGGCACCTGACGATGCATCAAGCCAGGTTTTTTATCATTGTCATCAAATGTCATGATTTCTTGCTTGACTCATGACCAGTCGTGATGGGGCGGATTGTTTTGTTTACTCTAGATTTTTTATTATAGGCTCTCTCTCTCTCTTACACACTAACACACTTAATGTTGTTTCAGGTGTGAACGGTTGGAAGACCAGCTGAACGACCTCACAGAGCTCCATCAGAACGAGACAGCGAACCTCAAACAAGAGCTAGCAAGCATTGAGGAGAAGATAGCCTATCAGGCCTATGAACGAGCCAGAGATATACAGGTAAAGATGCAGTTGCAGGACTGTATACACACCCAATCAAACTCAGATGCACTGACCCTTTCATTCAGCTTGAGACACATTTTGCACATTTTTATTCTGGAATATTTGGGCTAAAGAGAAGTAAAAGAACACTACAGACATGACTTCTCATTTCGCTAAAATCAGAACAGCACACTTTTCTTAATTTTTATTGGAAACCTAATTGAAGCACTCAAAATAAGGAATTGCATGGCCGATAATCGGATCTGATATTCCGAATTTTTTTAATTATCGGAATCGTTATTTTGTCTGATCTGATTGCCGATAAATTTTAAAATGTGTTCTGTTGGCTCTGATGCCACCGCCTCTCTCTGAAAGGTTACTGCTTGTAGTCTGGCTCAATGTCCCACCCACAGTATTATCGGATTGGTTATATGTTACGAGTAAATGGCCATCAACACTGTACTCTGTATTCATGGGGAGAGGTGGGAAAGAGGAAAGCAGTGAGAGAAATATGAATCATTGAGAGGACGAGCTGTTTTCAAAGGTAAGAATGCAGATATTGAAGTTGCAATAAACACAATACTCTATGCCAGTGGTCAACAGTTAGCAGGACCAAGAACATCATTCTAGATATCTACTGAGGACAAAGCGTGGGTTCCCATGAACAATGTTCTCAGAAAACTGACACCTGCCGAGTTGACTCGTGCCACCGGACGTTCCCACAACATTTCCGAGAGACTGAGTGAAGAAATCTCACAGCTTCTAATCAAACATGTAGATTGAAATTGTGGTATATCAACCATACATATAATTACTGTAAAATACTGTTCATTTTTATTTTCTGTAATGCTTATTAACTATCTATTAATTTTTCAAAACGCATGAATAAAGTAGGCTTTTCCCTAGATTCTGCCCTAGCTCTATAACCAGTGGAACCTCAAACTCAAACATTTTACAGCAGAATGCTACTGTAGAGGACTTTTATCTGTGAAAATGTCAGGTTCCTATCTGGTCCCACACCAGAGATAATCAACCCGAAATTGAGGGGGAAATGTAAAAAAATTGCACTTTCTCATCCCCATAAAAAAATTAAGAGAAGTCTCAAACCTGAAATGTTCTGCATGCACACTATACCTACCTAGCTACCCAAAAAAATTTTTTTTTAGGACTGAGACGCGAACACTTCCCATTATAAATTGACCCTAAATGTGGAACTTACAGCGATCTTGATCATTACATTAGTACTTAAGTTCTAAGTCTTAAGGAACAAGAATGTGCAAAATATATATGTACATGTACCTTGTAGAGATCAGTTTTTGATCCAAGGAGCTAGGACCATCCTGAGCCGAGATGTGGAGGTTTCCGTAAACATCTGTATATCCAAAATTTGTCATGCTCCGTGACACAAAGATGGCTGCCGTGGTTAACAAAGTAAAATAAAATAAAAAAACTGATGGTTTTGCAATGCCAATACATAGAAGTTTGTAATCACTCAAAAAAAAAAAGAGGAAAATTAGAAATGGTCAAGCAACCTATGTTGGACCACTTGAAATGGATTAACCCAGAAAATAATGTTGATATGTTGTTTTCCAGTATTTTTCAAAAGATAATATTGAAATGTTCTGTTTTGCAGTATTTCATTAAACACATGTTCATAGGCATTTAAAGAACGTTTTGTATTGGAGTTTTCATTTTCACTGCAAATGTATATCGCCCCAAATATCGGTTATCGGTCGACCCCTAATTGCCAGTCTATGTGCAACATTTCTGTCGTATCATGCTGGGTTGCCCTGCCCACACTGAAATCTCATTGGTCCAAATCCTCGCTCCAATGAACTGTATTTTAAACATCAAGTATGTTCTTATTGGCGATGATTTTATCACTTTGTGCTGCATTTCACTTTCAGCATTAGGCCAATAATCAGTTTGACAGGTATTTTTATTTTTTTTACAAATATTCCCACTTTTTTAATTAATCTGTTCTTTAATATCGAGTTTACAAATAAATGGTGTGCCCTCAATTGTAATGTAACTTATGCAAAACAAGTTAATGATAATATTTATAATACATGTTATTATTGATGAAATCTAATGATTATTATTGCGTTAAAAAGCATAAATAAAATAATAATGAAAAATCAGAATGCCTTTCAGCTAATGCACACTTATACGTATAAATAATCTGTATCAGCCCTGAAAAAGAAAACAATATCACCGATCTCTATTCGGTGTGCAAAGAAAAATTACACTGAAAACTAGAGATTTACTGATATTACTTTATATGTCTGAAACTGAGTGTTACTGATAGTGTAATACACCCCAAAATTAAAATTTGGTCCTCATTTGCTCACCCTAATTTTCTTCCATCGAACACAGGCACAAAAAAAACTGGTCAAACTGATTATTGAAAAAAAAAAAAAAAATACTGATCAAAGCGATTATCTGTGGAAAGAAAATAATGATTAAAAAATAGTGGTCAAACCGATTATCAGTTAAAAATAATGTTCAAACTGATTGTCAGTAAATAAAATATATCAAACCGTTTATTGGTTAAAAAATATGGGTCAAACCGATTATCTGTATATATATAAAAATAAATAAATAAAAAAAAAAATATAGGTTGAATTGCTTTATCTGAAAAAAACAAAATTGGTCAGCCTCTACTGAAAGCTTGCCTTGTATCTGGTTTTGACAGTGTCAGATATTTGACAATTAAATACTATAACTTAACTCAGCATTTACTTTGTCTCTCTCTGCAGGATGCATTGGAGGTTTGTCAGACGCGAGTGAGCAAATTAGAGTTGCAGCAACAGCAGCAGCAGGTCTTGCAGTTAGAAAGCGCAGATGCCAAAGTGCTGCTGGGAAAATGCATCAACATCATGCTGGCCATTGTCACGGTGATATTGGTGTGCGTCTCCACAGCTGCTAAGTTCTCCGCACCGCTACTACGGAGTCGTCTCCACATGTTCGGAACCTTTGTATGTGTGTGTCTACTGGCATTTGGCTGGAGCAACTGGGAGCATTTGCAGTGTGCCGTAGAACGAATGCTGCTGCCCAGATGAATGACGACAAACGTGTTTCTATGTGCGTCACTGGCATTGTTTAAAGAACTCCTTCATGGACTTCCCCCTTCGCATTGTGACTGTCCCAGGACAATGGCTTTAATAAACACTGTGTGTTTGTGTGTGTGTGTGTGTGTGTGTGTGTGTGTGTGTGTGAGGGAGTATTCATGATGTACTGTAGAAGAAACGGGTCCATCTCTCTGACTGTATTGTGTTCATGCGATTAACATGTTTCTATTTGTTTGCTGTCTTAAAAGTAAAGGTTCACTTTTTTACACTTCTGTTTTATGTACCTTTTTAAGTAGGACTTGATAGATGGCAACAGCGTGTTTAGGTAATTCTTATGAAAAATATGTCTGGGTCATATATCTCTCCAAAATACATGAAACAATTTTAAGTTATATTTTGTATAAAGAAAATGGTGCTGTTTTTGCTCCATTTCATTTTTTTTTCTTTTTCTTTTTCTTTTAATTGTAAAATTATTTTCATGCAAATTAAGCACATTTCCACTGCAGTTGTCATTACTGTAATGCATCTGGATGTTTGTAATTACCACCATTTATATAAACATTATTCTCAATGAAGATTTGTATTTAAAGCATCATAAATTAAAGACATCCATTAAACCACTATTATTTATAAATACTTAATGTATTTATTTTGCATTATGGTAATATATATATATATATATATATATATATATATATATATATATATATATATATATATATATATATATATATATATATATATTAGAGTAATGAGAATTTAAAGGGGAATTTGCTAAATTGTCATGAAAATAATGTCAGAAATCAAACCAAAAAATCTTAAATAGGCTTTATTTTCTAGCCTAATATAGACGCTTTTTTTCATTTTTGGGCAAAATATGACCTGTACATGACCTTGAAAAGCTCCATGATTCATCTGTTTACTAAGATAAAATATTCAATTATTATTTTGTACTATTGATATGGCCTAAAGTTCTTTTCACTGGCACTTTTAAATTTTTTGACAGTTAATCTGCAGTTTGTGCAGTGGTGCCCTGTAATGAGCACAAAAGACAGAAACAAACTTTATTATTATTAACAGAAATGCCTTCGAATCTATAGAAACAAGAACATGATACATCTCTGTTGAGTATATATAACCCATTTTGAGCTATTTTTATGCATTTTCAATTTTCTTTATTTTATGTTTTAATGAATCCCACAATGCAAAGTGATGTAGGCATTTTAACACGATTCTTTCAGTGTGTGCCTGCCTTTGGTTTTGACTGAAGATTATGTAAACCATAAAATCAGAGTTCTCAGCTCTGTAGGTTCATACAATGCAAGTTAATGGATACCAAAACCTTGAAGCTCCAAAAAGCACATATAGCCATCATAATAGTAATCCATATGACTAAGTGGCTCAACTAATGTCTTCTGAAATGAAACGATAGGTGTGTAAGATCAATATTTAAAAAAAAGTTTTTTAATAAAAATGTTCGCTTCCAGCCAGATGTGGTATGAACAGTCACGAGGGTTCAAACTGCCTCTTGCATGACTTAAGCGCATTGGCATGTCGATATTGTAGGATCTGTCGGCTGGTCTGAAATCAGCAGGGGGAAAATGTGCACTGCACTGCACCCAATTTTTTTTTCTTTTTCCTTTTTTTCCCAATTTGGAATGCCCAATTCCCAATGTGCTTTTAAGTCCTCATGATCGCGTAGTGATACGCCTCAGTCTGGGTGGCAGAGGACAAATCCCAGTTGCCTCTGTGTCTGAGGAGGTCAATCCGCACATCTTATCACGTGGCTTGTTGAGCGTGTTGCCACAGAGACATAGCGCATGTGGAGGCTTCCACCGCAGCAACCACGCTCAACTCCGAGAACGAACCACATTATAGCGATCACGAGGAGGTTACCCCATGTGACTCTACCCTCCCTAGCAACCGGGCCAATTTGGTTGCTTAGGAGACCTGGCTGGAGTCACTCAGCACACCCTGGGATTCGAACTAGCGAACTCCAGGGGTGGTAGCCAGCGTCTTTACCACTGAGCTACCCAGGCCCCCATGCACATCTTCAATATTGAGTGATTCAGTGGGTGTTTTGATATCCCAGTGAACAGTGAGCAGCCATAGTAGCTTCAGTCGCTCAGGATCATTGATATGCGATTATACCCACGGACATAATTAACGTTTTTCAGTAGGTTGAAGCATCCAGGATAAGCACACGCATGCACCATCTTGAAAAAGAAACAGATACAAATAAAAATCTATAGCAAAATCAGTTAGTTTCTGTATAACATTCCTCAACACAGTGCTTAAGTATTTTACGTATTTCACGTGTCAGTTCTCGCGTGAACTTTCCAACACGCTTACGTCACGTGAGAGGCAGCATGTATTCGACCTTCGTGACTGTGCATACCACAGCTGTGCGGAAGTGAAATTTTATAGTTAAAAAAGTTTTACATATTGATTTTTTTTCTTACACAGCGTTTCACTTCAGAAGACATTATTTAATGCACTGGAGTCTTATGGATTACTTTTGTGCTGCTTTTATGTGCTTTTTTGAGCTTCAAGATTTTGGCACCCATTCACTTGCATTGTATGAACCTACAGAGCTAACATTTTCTTACAAAAATCTTCATTTGTGTCATACACAATTGGGATGGCATGAGTGTGAGTAAATGTTGACAGAATTTTCATTTTTGGGTGAACTATTCCTTTAATATAAATGCAAGTCCACTTATCTGACTTATATTTTAGATCTGCTTATCTAAAATAAAAACTAACACAAAAAAAAAGTGCACAACACAACTGAAAAACTGTTTTTATGCTGTTTGTGTCGAATGTATGTGAATTTGACATATGATTGTCTTGTAATGTTGTGAATGCTCAAGAAAGAAAAAACTGAAATAGTCCACATCACAATGGAACATAAAAGGAGGGACCTGAGACATTTTGTGACTAGAAAATCACAAACACTTTGGTGGCGTGTTCTTTTCACTTGGGCCACTAAGCAACCACCCAGAACTCCCAAGCAACTGCATAGCATCGCCACTGCAACCACTCAGAACACTCTAGCAACCATAGAGAAATGCGTTTAAAAGCACTGAGAACACCTTAGCAACTGCATAGAAACGCATCTGCAACCACAAAGCAATGCACTAAAAAGCACTGAGAATGTAAAATATTGGAAGTGGTTGGCTGGTTTTGGTTAGGTACTACAAGGATGGTGTGTCCATTAAAACACAATAAATCAGAATCTTAATACCAATGTCATTTATTTCCTGTTCAGCAGCACATTAACATTCTATTAAGTTACTGTTATCAGGAGTTGAGTTTATGAGTCCTCAGATGTTCTAGAATGTATTGGAGTAGGGAGGATTTAAAAGGATGTGGCTTGAAGTAGTTGGAAGTAACTGGTGTAGGGTCACCAACACAACACTTACAAAAGGGAAAACCACAAAAAGGACAGGAGCTCACAATCAACACAAGGAAAAAGGAGAATGTATCATTTTGTTTTTGAGACTGTTTAAAGGGAGTGGCAAAACTCATTAAATCAGCTCCAGAGGTGGGAATTCTCAACAGAGAACACCTTAACTGCTATATAGCAACTCCTCAGCAACCACAAGGTAATGCACTAAAAAAGCACTGAGAACACCTTAGCAACTACATAGCAACGTCTATGAAACCACTCAGACACTAGCTCTACCTTGCCCAATTCGGTGCACCATTCATAAAAAGAGGGAGCGCCCGCTGATTTCCAACCCCTCAGAATTATCTGTCTCCCGATCATCACGCTGGTGAGGACCCACCTTTTTACATATTTATCGGTAAAATCAATAACCGCTCCATCGCCCAACACACAAAGTCTGGGACAGAACAGAATTTGAGTGCCCAGGACCTCGCAAACAATATTCTGGACTCTCAACCAAAACTCCTGAATCCTAGGACAAGACCAGAAAGCATGGATTATATCTCCATTCTCCCAACGGCATCGCCAGCAGGTAGGTATATCTTTAGACCAAGCCTAAACAATCTGGAGGGAGTCTAGTAGAAGTGTAATATCTTAAATTGCATAAGGCGAACCCTTGCATCTCTGGATATGATCTTAACATTTTTCAATATCCTTCCCCACACTCCATTTTCCAATATCAAATTCAAATCTTTTTCCTATAACGTCTTAAGAGATGTTAACGGCCCATCCCCAAGATTCTGGATCAATAAGGAATAATATGCTGAAGCTTCATGACCTTTTCTAAAAGCAGCAAGCACCACCTCAAGGGTACCTGCCGCTTTAAGGGGCTACATACTACTCCCAAAAATAGTACAGAGCAGATGGCGTAACTGTAAGTACCTGAAGAATTGAGATCTGGGAATCCCAAAATGTTGAACCATATTTTCAAAGGATCTCAACACTCCACTCTCATATAGGTCACCGAGCGTATTAACCTCTCTCACAATCCACTCTGTCCAGCAGAAAGGGTACTTATTAATACATCATTTTGGGTTTAGCCATATGCTTGAGGCAACATTAAAATAAATGTCAGAATTAAACACTCTGGACACTTTTGTCCATATCGAGTGCAAATACGAGATAATGGGGAGTAACAGCCTCTCCGGTTAGTTTGATAGAAAAGCTTTGCAATGGCGAAATAGGGGCAAGAACTTCCCTTTCAATACAAAACCAGGGAAGGTCTCTCTCAGGTGGAAGCGACCAATGAGCCAAATGTCTGAGACCGAATGCATAATAATAAAACAAAATCTTGGGTAGGCCTAGCCCACCTTTGTCAATCGGCCTGTGTAATTTACTGAAATGTAATCTGGGACGTTTACCATTCCAAATGATGGACTTCGCTATGCTATCAGTTTGCTTGAAATAAGATCAAGTGTATGTTCAGTGAGACAAGCTCACTTGGAGGCAAGTGAGAAACACACCATGGCTTCCTCAGTCAATTGATTTTATGAAAGACATTGCTTGATGTGGGCATGTAAATATTTTGCGGCCATCCTTAGTATCTATTCTCAATTTGGCTGGGAACTTCAGTGTAAAAGCGACCCTTCGTCAATGCAAAAGTTTCTTGAAGGTGTGTTATTCCACAAAACATACTCCAGCCGCTAGGCGGAACAAACACAAAAAGAAACAAAAATGGCGCCCAGCTTCCTCAGATAGTAGAGTGTATGCTCAGCGAGTTAAGTTCACTTGGTGGCCACATGAGAAACACCAAATGGTTTACTCACCCCATTGTCTCTATGAAAGACAATACTTGCTGTGGGCATATAAATATTTTGCGGCCATCCTTAGTATCTATTCTCAGTTTGGCTGGAAACATCAGTGCAAAAGCGATCTTCTGTTGATGTAAGAGTTTCTTGCTTTCCTTGAACTGATCACGTTTCTCTCTTGTCGAATTCGCAAAGTCTGGGAACAAGAAAATGCTGTGGTTTTTCCAAGAAAGCTTTCCTTTACTCCTAGCCTCGCGCAACACGAGATCTTTATGGATGATCGCAGAAAATTGACCAGAATTGTCTCCCTCAGCTGATCTGCGAGCCGGGACTCTGTGAGCTCGCTCGATTTCCAGCTTGTGGCCTGTTATGTCGAGCAGACTTGGGAAGAGCTTGTCTAGTAATTTCACCATATCTCGGCCTTCTTCATGCTCAGGAATTCCAGCAATTCGGACGTTGTTTCGCCGATTAAGATTCTCCAAATCCTCCAGTTTTTCCCAAATGCATTCCAAATCTACTTTGGTTGCTAGCAGATTAGCACAGGTAGAATGTGTTTTCCTCTGTCCTTTAACTTTGACCCAGTTCCTTGAGGCTCGTGTGATAACGGGAGGCCGTTTCCTCGCTCTGTCGGCGGGCGGTACGGCTGTTGATTGTCAGTGGGTGGTACGGCTGTTGATTCTCGGCGGGCTAGCGGAGAACTCAGAAATGTCGACTTGATTGAAGATGGAAGAGAAATCTTTAATCTCTTCACTTCTGCAGGCAAACGGATGAAGATGAGAATTGCTCGGCGGTCTCCTTCGGATCCGTTAGTGTGTTCGGTTGAACACAGAGTAATCTCAACTCGTCCAGCGAGATGGAGATTGTATGGCTACAGTTTCAAGTCGGACGTTAGTTCCTTGTGCCACGAGGTTGCACCGGAGAGCAGCAAAAAAAAACTATGTCTATATTCGGTGAACAAAGTGGCTGGAAGTGAATTCTGGACACATTTCAGAATTATTTCAACTCCAGATGATGTCATGTTTGAGGGACGTTCTGTTGTGTGCCTCATCCAATAGGAGTTGAGCGCTCGATCCTTTAGTGAGCAAGGCTTCATGGATCTGTAGTCTGTTTTGGACTCCCTTTGTTTGATTTTGGCGCGATTTTTATCAGTAAAATTTACGACTTAGAAGGTGGGGGCTTGAGTTATGTTTTCACGACTGTATTAGGCCTGCCTTTGTCTTCTATCTGAATACATGAGGCCCAACAAAGAGCATGTAGATTCATCCATAAAACTGTCCTGAAGGTGTGACACTCTACAAAATAAACTCCAGCCGCTAGGCAGAACCAGCACAAAAAAAGCACGCAGATTCCTCAAACAGTCAAGTGAATGTTCAGTGAGCCGGTCTACTCGGCTGCAACATGAGTACAAGAAGATGACTTACTCCACTGACTTTATGAAGGACATCCCTTGCTGTGGGCATGTGAATGTTTTACGGCCATCCTTAGCATCTGTTCTCAGTTTGGCCGGGAATATCAGTGCAAAAGCTACCTTCCGTTGATGTAAAAGTTTCTTGCATTCCTTGAATCGATCACGTTACTCTCTTGTAGATTTAGCAAAGTCTGAGAACAAGAAAATGCTGTGGTTCTTCCAAGAAAGCCTTCCTTTACTCCTCGCCTCGCATAACACAAGATCTTTATCGGATGATCTCAGAAATTTGGCCAGAATTGATTGGGGCCTGTCTCCCTCCGCAGATTGCCGAGCAGGAACCCTGTGAGCTCGCTCGATTTCCAGCTTATGGCCTGCTATGTTGAGCAGATTCGGAAGGAGCCCATCCAGGAATTTCACCATATCCTGTCCCTCTTCGCCCTCAGGAACTCCGACGATATGGACATTATTCCGCCGGCTATGGGTCTCCATGTCCTCCAACTTCTCCCAGACAAGCTCCAAATCCACCTTGGTCACTAGCGGATTAGCAGATAATTCCCTCTCCGATAACTCCAGGTAATCGATCTGTTTCTCGACATCCCACACATCAGTGAACTTCACCTCCATGGCAGTGATTGATCGACGTATCACAGCAATATCCTCCAATACAGCAACGACCTTCGTCAGCACTGCCGACACGTTCAGCATCTCTCGCCGCATTTCCCGCACCTCCCCGACTAAGTCGACTCCCAGGCTTGCGGTCTGCTCGGGGGCATCAGCTTGAGCACATAAGTGTCTTTTAATGTCTCCAGAGCCCGAGGATTTTGAATTCTTTGACATATTGTCCTCGATTAGTTATGGAACAGAATGTATTAAATCTCACCGGTTTATGTCATTAAAAGTATTCAAACTAGCAACATGCGCAGAGCTCGCCGTTCACACGTCCAAGCCTCGCATGGCATCACGTGACCTCCCCAACATATGTCTTATGTGCAATGAGTGAGTCATTGAATCATTTTGAGATGTTCACGGCCGAAATTTGCCAAGAGACTTTATAGTATTTAAGCATTATAAGAACAAAGCAGATCTATAGTTTTCCTTTAGTTTGAGCATTATTTTTCATCCAAAAAGACAACAATAATAGTCTAATAATAGTGAGTTTCAATAGCGTCCTTCTCCTTCATTAAAACTTGCATGACTACAAATCTACTGACTTCAGTAGAATGTTTAAGCGTTATAAGAAAAAAGCAGGTGTACTGTATGATTTTCCAACAGTATTTAAACTGCTGAGCATGACTTTTATAAGAAAACACAACAATAGCCTAATAATAATAATTTTGAGTTTCAATAATGTCCTTTGGTCATTGTAAAGCACATTTTACATGAGTTGAGTCGAGGCGGCAACACTCCGTTCAACGCCAGCGTCAAGAGCCGCATTACCCTTCACATGACAAGAGTTGCAGAAAGCATCACGGAGGAGCAATTTTACGAGTTTGCCACACAAGAAAGCAGGAGATGTGCACAATAAACAATGAAAACATGTATTTGGAAGAGAGAGAAAAAAATTGGCAGTTGCTTTGATAGCAGAAAGTAATTAAAGGACTCGTTTATGTTTAGGTCTTAGCGTTTTTTTGGATGCTCAGAAACGAAAAGGTAATATTTAATTAAAAGAAATTATGAGACATCTCTTTGACAGTTTTTTAATGTTTCTTGTTGCTTTGTACTGTTAAAGACATTATTTGTGAGGCAAAATCGTGTGTGAAAAACACTTTGGTGTAAAGTGGCGTCACTTCACAGACTTCAATGTATTTGGCAACACTGACGTGTCATGTGGAAAACCCTTAACACGTATAAACATCAGTCACTTTTGCACATTAATCGTAGCTCTTCACAGTCACAAAAGTAACCGATTATGGCTTCAAATGGTGAATTTCACCAAAATTGCTTCTCTGTAAATTATTTTATTTATTTTTTATTTATGCATTTATTTATTTAGTGGAATTTGATAATTTTTCACAGCACACCTTACAATCTTTCACAGCACACTAGTGTGCTGCTGCACAGTGGTTGGTAAACACTGGCCTAGGCAACCACTCAAAACACTCTAGCAACCATAGAAAAATGCACCAAGAAGCACTGAGAAGAGAACACTTTAGCAACTGCATAGCAACACCCCGGCAACCACTCAGAACACTCTAGCAACCATAGAGAAATGCGCTATAAAGCACTGAGAATACCTTTGCAATTGCAAAGCAGCACTCGACAACCACTCAGAACACTGAAGCAACCACAAAGCAATGCACTAAAAAGCACTGAGCACAACTTAGCAACTGCATAGCAACGCCCCTATAACCACTCAGGACACTTTAGCATCCATAGAGAAATGTGTGAAAAAGAATTCAGAACAACTGCATAACAACACACTGGCAACCATCTCGAACACTCTAGCTTTGCTCAGAAAAGTAAAAATCACAAAATAAAAAATATTGTTTTGTTTTGATACTGATAATAATGTTTTTTTTTTCTTCAGTATCCAATGATAATGTCAGTGTTGAAAACTTAAAGAAACCATTAGAGATTAGATTTTCACAACCTTCTCAAATGTCTAAACCCCCACTCCAACCCTGACCGTATATCATGGAAGACACTGTAAAACTGAGTGAGCTTCTTTTGACTTTTTCTTTAATACAAATGTTGCTGTGATACAAAGACTGTTTACATTCAGAAAAGGTATGCTAAAATACATAGTTTTTCAAACTACCTAACTAAAATTAAATTAATTGCAGTAGGGCAGTTAGTTATACAGTATATTTTTGACATTATAAAATTTCATTTGCATGGTTCACGACAGCTGTGCAGCTGAACCTTGATCAATATTTCAGTGATAGTTATTAAGAGCAGGTGCTGTAGATGGTGACTTTCTGACTCAATTCTAGCAAAACGTCTCTGGCTTCATTCTCCAGTCCATCCAGCTCCTGAACTTTCTCCACCAGAGTGTGCTGATTTACTGTAAAAGATCTCTCCAGCTCTAAGAAGGAAAAGTGAGGAAGAATCAATCAGTTTAATCATAGTTCATAATTGATTATTAATATGAGAGTGCATAAGTAGTCTTTGTGTTCACCTCTTAGTCTCTGTAGTTTGTTTGTGGCATCTATTAATAGGTCTTTTGCCTCCTGTCGTAGTTGTTCCGCCCTCTGACGTGCATCAAACACACCCACTGCCTTTTGATCAATCAGACCACTGACCAGTTGGTACTTAGGCTGCACCTGTGAGTCAATATCCTAAAAATACACAAATATGCACATAAAGGCTAATTTCAATATATATTGATACAAAATCTATTGTTAAACATATATGAGGTTGATAAAAAAGCACCAATGCGTCTTTATGCCATATTTAAAGGAAGCCCGTTTCCACCACATAAAAAGTGCTTTATTATGTCATAATCACAAGATACAAATGCAAAATTTTGCGATAAATTGGAAAAAGTCAAAACTACGAGATGCCAAGTCAAAATTTCTGAGATGCTAAGTTATAATAATGAGATTCAAAATTCAAAATTATGAGATGAATGTCATAATTATTAGATCTGAAAGCATAACTATATGATTAAAAAAGTAAAAATTCTCAAATAAGTCAAAATTAGTATAAAAAAAGTCATAATTGTGAGATACTCTAAGGCATAATTATGCAATTAAAAAAGTCAGAATTATGAATACTACTGTAAGTCAAAATTCTGAGATACTAAGTCCAAATTCTGAGAAATTAAAATTGAAAAATTAAATAATTTGAGATAAAAAGTCAATTTTGAGATAAAAGTGGAGATTTAATAACTCATAATTATGATTTAGCATCTCATTTTAAACTTTTTATCTAATGATTTTGACTATCTCATAATTATGTCTTATCTTAAAATTATGAATTTGTATGTCATAATTATGACTTAAAACCCTTTTTTATGTACGGAAATGGGTTTCCATACTTATTTGAATGTACTTGAGTGTGAATGAGATTTGAGAGCTGTTGCTGGGGACAAGATTTTCATTGATTTAGGATTAACTTTGAGTCTGTTCCTCACACAAAGTTATCATATGGCTTCAGAATTCTGGTACTTGGAATATAGCACAACAGTCATACTGTAGACTGCAATTTGGATACTAATTATGGTGCTGTTTTGTCTTTTTTTTTTTTTAGAGTTTTCTATGGGTTTGCAAAGACATGGGTAAATTATGGCAGAATTTTCTATTTCTTTAAATGGCAGGCGCAAATGTAATTTTTTTACCCGTTCGGTTTGCTCAGTTTCTGCTGTGATGTACTCAGATTGTCTGTGAATTTGCTCTGTGCTGCTGGACACTTCTAGAGTTTTTCGTCGGAGTTCGTTCACCTCGTTCTCAAGATCTAAAAATCTTCCTGTGGCGCTACTCAGTTGGAACTCAGTCGCTTCTGTCTTAGACTGGACCTGTAAACACGCACACATACAGAAACATCATTAAAAATAATCAAAGGTGGAGACCACAAGCTGATCATGTTTAAAGGGGTTGTATTATCCTGGGCCGCATTAACGAACCTCGAAATTTAATAGCATTCACTGACTTAAGCACAAGCATAAAACAGGACGTCTAATATGCAGCATCATCACACTTACAGCATCGATTTGTTTTCTTGAGAGGTCCATGTCACTTTCAACCTCTTTCAGTTTTTCACTGGTAGCAGACTGAGCGCGCTCGGTATCATCTAGAGTTTCCTTCATCTCATCAGTGGCATGTTTAAGTGCTGTAGTTCTCTCACTGTAATAAACACACAACACATTTTAAATGTAATATGTGTGCATCTGTAATAAATTCTGATCTTGACCTTCATCAGCCTTTCAAGTGGATTTAGCTTGAATGTGTGCTGTTTGGAGTTTTTTTATATTGTGTTTGATGGTAATGATGTGAGATGGTAATACATTTTTGTTTAGTTTTTGTAGAAAAAAATCTGATAAGCCATGATCAGAAACTTGCTAGAAACTTTTTGTTTCACAATCACGCCGTTGGTCTGAATATCAGCACAGCCTTGTGTCTATTATTAGAACAACAGCACTCTTGCTCGTGTGATATGGCTTAAATAAAATATACTTCAAAACTAGAACGATTGTTTTATCAAATATATTTTTTTCTATTATTATTGTTCAAAGGGACAAAAAAGTTCCCCTAATTGAAAAATTATCCTCACACGTGTGTGTGTTCACCTGGCAGCCTGTGCTCGTTGCAGGAGTCTCTCTGCAGTGTGGGCGTGCTCTGCTGTCTGGGTGAGAATATCATCCACGGTGGTCAGTCGGGCCACATGGTGGCGAATCTCTGTGGTGATGTTCTTTAACACTCCGGACAACACTGGCAAACTCAGTTTCAACACCTTATCAGCTATTTTCTCTATACGCATTGGATCTGTGGCATCTACTCACACACACACACACACACACACACGCACACACACACACACACACACAATCAGATCTTAGTTTCCATTTTTTACATAAATATATAAACAAAAATCACATCTCTCATATCAGTCTGCAATAAGTTTCCCTCGGACAAATAAGGTCATAAAACAAAATTAATATTTAATGCCTATGTATTTATTTACTGGAACATGTAAAAGCATTATTGGAACATTTCAAATCATTATTATGAGTCACGTATATAATAAGAAAAACTATTCATGTTAAAAACGGAACTATGATATAATATGATAAAGTTATAGTTATCCTACAATAGTTTTGAGTGTCTGTGTTTAGAGTACTTGTGAGAAAGTCTCGTATTTGCTGAATGAGTTCTCTGAGCTCCTCATTGGTCTGTTCCACTCGTACTTTGCTCTGATTGGCTCTTACTAAAACACCCTGAGCACTGAGTTTGGCTTCATCCGCACGTCCTCGAGCATCTGACACCTGGAAAAAAATCATATGTACTTACAAGAGCACTTACCTAACCTAATGTTAACTGATAACATTAAATTAAATCTTGTGTTCACTGATTACAGCACATCATGATTTAACAAAATATTAAACTACTAAAATATTAAAGGTGCACTCTGTCAATTTTTCCTCATTAAACATTTTTTACTCCTAAAGAAATTCATTGCAATTTTGAAACATTTATAAAATCATGAGCACTCACATGAGAGGAAGACTCCTGTCACCTTTTAAAAGGAGTTTTATTCTATATGGAGAGGGTCCCCTCATGGGAGCCGCCATGTTAGAATCACATGACCAGTTGAATACTACTCACTTAATCTCAGTAACTGCCCTGTTATTGGAGCCTTTCACTCTTGGGCTAAATTAATAATTGCTGATTGTGAATAGTGAATAATTAATTTCTATAAATACCATCTCTTAACTAAAAACTACTGATTTTGAATGATGATGCATCCACGCCGCTAGGTGTCAGTGTAAGTCCAGTGTAAGATGACACACAAAAAAGTTTCTGAGTGCATCTTTAAAGGGACAGTTGACCCAAAAATGAAAATTCTATCATCATTTACTCACCCTCTTTCCATCCCAGATGTGTATGACTTTCTTCTACAGCAAATTAAGATTTTTAGAAGAGTATTTCAGCTCTGCAGGTCCATACAATACAAGTGAATGGGTGCCAAAATTTTAACACTCCAAAAATCACATAAAGGCTGCATAAAAGTAACTCCAGCTGTTAAATCCATATCTTCTGAAGTCATATTATAAGAGCAATATTTAAGTAAATGTTTGCTTGAAATTCTTCCCCCTGCCCAGTAGGGGGCGATAAGCATGAAGAATGTGAATCACCAAAAACACAAGAAGAAGAATGTGAAAGTTAAAGCGCAGCCTGACTGATCAGGAAGGAGAATTTATAGTACAAATGGACTTAAATATTGATCTGTTTCTCACCCACACCTATCAAATTGCTTCTGGAGACATTGATTTAACCACTGGAGTCGTATGGATTACTTTTATGCTGACCTATGTGATTTTTGGAGTGTCAAAATTTTGGCACCCATTTACTTGCATTGTATGGACCAAACGAGCAGAAAATTCTTCTAAAATCTTTATTTGTGTTCTGCTGAACAAAGAAAGTCACTCACATCTGGGATGGCATGAGGGTGGGTAAAAACTATTCCTTTAAGCTAAATCAATGTTAATTGATAACATTAAACTACTTTTGTGAACTGAACATTAAATTACTCCTTGAGTTAACAAAGACTTCAACTATTCATGTTACAAGAATTGTTCACCCAAAAATGAAAATTCTGTCATTATTTACTCACTTTCATGTTGTTCAAACCCATTTGAATTTTCCTTATGCAGAACACAAAAGGAAAGATTTTAATGAATATTCCGGCCTGTCTTTTTAAAATAATGGCAGTTGATAATGACTTTAAAGCTTACAAAGGAAGTATTCATGCGAGAACTTGAGATGCTTAGCACTAAATACAACACTGCCACTGTGAACGTGCTTCACTCATAATGCTCATGAATACACAACGGATGTCAAGATTTTCATAAGACCTATCATATGACTTCAGAAGACTTGGAATATGACATATGAGTCACGTAGACTGCTTTTATGATACTTTTGGGTGCTTTTTAAAGCTTTAACCCTTTAGCATCACGGAACACTAAACCAATCGGATTGGGTTCAGATTGCTCCAACCAGTGATGATATGCTGTGTTCTATTCAACTCAGAAAGTCCAATTTTCCAACTTCCTAGTAGGAAAAGTGCAATGGAACGCCACTTGAAGTCAGAATTCCAAGTGGGAAACTCATTTCTCAGAGATGCACGTGCGTGACGTCACACAAATATGTTGGCACCCGAGGAGATATACAAAGTAAGTGATAAACATTCACTTTTATTAAGTAATATCGCTAAATGTGTCAAAGTTCCTACATTATATGATGTTAAAGCTTGTTTAACAAATGCCTGCAGAAACAGGTGCATAAAACATGGTATATTATACTTTCTTTTGATAATCGTACACCTGTAGCACAAATGCTAGCGTTGCAGCATTGTTTATCAGTTGGGTTGCTAGGAGACGTCTCTGGTTACAGTCAAACCCCTGCTAAGCTAACGGGAGCATTGCAGTTTTGTTTCCTTAAACGTCATCTTCGGGCATCTGGCAATGGAATGCCCTCATGGTCAGAGATCGGAGATAACAAGTAGGAATATCCCACATCCGACCTGAATGGAACAGCAATTGTCCTCCATATTTGGGCAGATAGTCATGTAATCAATCACTGTAATTACATATGGTCACCAGGAGATGACACCAAGTACATGACAGACACAATGATGAATCAAATGGCACAGAATGAAACTTATTCTGTGAAATCTCATTACTAAAATCATGTCTGCGTGCTATGCAATCCTTTAGTCATTGTTGTGTTTGCATGTGTAATTAGTTCTTCTGTACAATTATTATGTTTATTTGTTTTGAGAGGCTTTTGGACACTTGGAGACGTTTTTGGAAACTAGGATAAATAATTTTTGTAATGCAATAACTTTTGATTGCTTTGTTGTATCAACACAAAATTTTACTCAATTACAGGTGCCATGATTGGGAACAAAACAAAAGCAGTTTTTCGGAGCCACCTTATTTACACCCAGTCAAATTAGAAAAATACGAAAAAAGTAAATTTTTGGCTCAAGTATTTTTGTGATCAGTTTCTTATGCTGAGAGTCTCAGAATTCATCATAATCTATATTATAATTTTTTTTGTGTGGTAATTTTGGGTATGCCACTGAAACAGGAAATCTTTAAAAACACCCTCAGAGCCTAAAGGGTTAAAACACTACCAACTGCCATTGAAAAGACAAACCAGGATATTCATAAATGCACAAGACAAAAAGTCATACAGTTTGGAACAACACGAGGGTGGGTAAATTATGATAGTATTTTAATTTTTTGGGTGAAATATTCCTTTAAATACATTAAAGTTTTTAAAATTCTGTTTTTTTCTTTATATGCTTGTAATTTTTCAAAGGAATGTCAGCAACCATGAAAAATTCATAATGTAACAAAACTGCAAATGAATACTACTATTATTGAATACCAACCATCTTGTGAAGGTTGTCTACTTCTCTTAAAGCATGTAGGATCTCTTGGTCAAAGTTTTTAGCTTTGTTCAAGGTGTCTTGAGATCGAGTCACTATAGTCTCACACCCTTCACCCCCACACTGAGTCACGCCGTCCTCGCTCACGCAGCCCAGACCACCACAGGCACCACAGCCATCTAGACCTGACACCCCTCCACACACCTATACACACAAACACACACACATTTTACATTATACCAGAAGCTCATGAGAACATGCGTCTGACACATTACAATAATCAGAATTCTGTGAATTGCATGAAAACTGAAAACTGATTTCTGAAAACAACAGTGACCACCCATTCTTTCAGGGTAGATCATTATATCTGTTAAATAGCAATTCAACTGCATAGTTTGGGCCCTGTTGTTAAATGTTTGAATTGGGCCCTGTTTGAATTAATGTTTTTGCAATGTACCAAATTATTGTGAATTTCTTTCACAAATAAGCAAAAATTAACATTATAACTGAAATATACCCAAATGAATCAGAATCAAATGAAACCGTATCAAAATTGGAATCAAATCGAATCATTCAACAGAATTCTGTATCAATACCCAGCCTAATTCACAATGCTTCATGGGAATGTGTGATCACTGCTAAGGTCTTTTCTAAGGTCTAATTTATGTTTTCGTAGTGTCAGCAACTGTTCTGATTGGTGGATCTCTCTTGAGGATTATGGGTAGTGTACAGTAGTTCTTCACTGGCTAATAGCGAGAAGTATCAATTAACAATCAGTGAACTCATGGTTGGTCTGTCTTGAAATGTTAACAAGTTTCAATATGAAGAAAATGAATGAGATTTTTACTTCTGAAACCTAATTGCTGTGCTCCGTTGGTGTAAATGTGAATACCCCTTAATAATCAAAATGAACTGAGCTAAAGAACAGACTCTCAAATCAGATAATTTTTTGATTTACCTGATGGCTTAGTTCTGAAAGGTCTTTGGAGTTCAGTGCAGACGCAATTTTGTCCAGACTCTGTCCATGCATCTGATGTTTCAGGTTGAATTCTTTCTCTGTTGTGTCTAGTTTGGCTTCAGCAACTCCGCGTGTCCTGGCAGACTGTTTCACCGTACTGTCTAAATCAGTTACGGCTTGACTGGTATGAAACTCGGCCTCTGAAGACTCCCTGTAATACTCTTTGATACTGTCCATTGCGCCTACAGGAGATAATGGTGGCAGCACGCTTCAGGTATGCCGTGTTATGGATGTGAAGGTGTAATTTGTGCATTTATGTACTTTGCTCACCTCTGAGGTCTGAGTGTTTGATATTCAGAACCTGTTGTTGTTTATCCATGGAGGTCTTCTGGAAGTTCTGAGCCTCCTCTGAAAGACTGTTCAGGTTTTCTGAGGCTTTCTGATGGTCATTCGATATCTGCTCCAGATCCGCTTTAGATCGCTCCATAGACTTTCTTAGAACTGACGCCATCTCACTGAGATAAGAAGAAACAAATGGTTTAAGGAATAGTCTATCCAAAAATGAAAATTCTGTCATCATTTAATCAAATTCATGTCGTTCCAAACCTGTATGATTTATTTAGGAGTTATTTCACTAAATGTCCATGCTGCTCTTTTTCATACAATGAAAGTGAAAGGGTAATGATGCTGTCAAGCTCCAAAACGAACTAAATAGCACCTGAAAAGTATAATAAAAGTAGTTCATAGTACGTAACTGGTTCCGGACATAAAAATGCCATTTATTTTCCCAGAAGAAGAACTGATTTTTTTTTCCCGATTAACCATTTTTTATTGATTCATATAGTTGACAAAGAAAAACAAAACATATATACATTGAATCAACATTTAACTCCCCAATCACCAACCCCACACTGACCCCCAACGGACATCCCCGTGGTCACATATAAGTACACACATGCACAGACACAAAAAAATTAACTATGCCTCTCTCTCCACAGCCCCTCTCCGAGAGTCCCCCAAAAATGCCAAATAACTGTCCCATTTCCCATCAAATGAATCCCAGATCCCCAGCCTTCTACATGACACCTCCTCGAAAGCTGCCACCCTCCCCATTTCTGTGCACTGCTCCCGACATGAGGGCGCTCCAGCCGTCTTCCACCCCCTTAAAACAATCTGTCTGCCTGTCATAACACTGGTCAGAACAAATTTTTTTATGTGTTATGTATTGGTGACCGCCCAATCGCCTAAAATACAGAGTCTGGGGCAAAACAAAACCCGAGTGCCTAACATGTCACACACAAAACTCTGAACCTTCAACCAAAATTCTTGGATCTTAACACACCACCAAAAAACATGGGTTGTGCCTCCATCTTCTGATTGGCATCGCCAGCAGGTGGGTGTGCTTTTAAAACCAAGCCTATACAATTTAGAGGGGGTCGAATAGAATCTATATAAAATCTTGAACTGCATAAGGCGAACCCTTGCATCTCTAGATACAGACTTGACATTTTTTAGAATCCTAGTTCTAAAGTTTAAATCTTTCTCACATAATCTTTTGATAGAAGTTAAAGCTCCATCACCCAGACTCTGAATTAACAGGGAGTAGTTCACTGATGCCTCATGACCTTTTCCAAAAGCAGTAATCACCACTCCCAGAGTATCTGCCACTTTAGAGGGGTGTATGCTACTTCCAAAAATGGTACAGAGCAGACGGCGCAGCTGTAAATACCTAAAGAACTGAGATCTGGGAATCCCAAAATGTTGAACCAAATTTTCAAAGGATCTCAACACTCCACTCTCATATAGGTCACCAAGCGTATTAATCTCCCTCTCAATCCACTCTGACCAGCAGAAAGGGGACTTATTAATACATAATTTTGGGTTCAGCCATATGCTCAAGGCAACATTTAAATAAATGTCCGAATTAAACACTCTGGACACTTTTGTCCATACCGAGTGCAAATGCGAGATAACGGGGTGTAACTTAACTTCTCCGATTAGTTTGATAGAAAGGCTTTGCAATAGCAAAATAGGGGCAAGAACTTCCTGTTCAATATAAATCCAGGGAGGGGCTCTCTCAGGTGGAAGCGACCAATGAGCCAAATGGTTGAGACCGAATGCATAATAATAAAACAAAATCTTGGGTAGGCCTAGCCCACCTTTGTCAATCAGCCTATGTAATTTATTGAAATGTAATCTGGGATGCTTACCATTCCAAATGAAGGACTTCGCTATGCTATCAAATTGCTTGAAATAAGAGAGGGGGACATCTACAGGGAGAGATTGTAGCAGGTAGTTGAATTTTGGAATACAATTCATTTTAATAACATTAACCTTCCCAATCATAGAAAAATTTATCGAAAACCTCAAAATTAACTCTAACTAAATCACACAAATTTTCTGGGAATAAAATGCCCAAATACTTATTGCCCTGTTTAGGCCACTGGAAGACACCTGGCTGAAAAGCCATCGCTGGGCAGTATGCTTTCAGAGCCAAAGCTTCGGATTTAGGCTAGTTGACTCTGTATCCTGAGAATTTAGAAAAGGAATTAATAATTCTGTGGAGGCAAGGCATAGATCTAGTGGGGTCAGAGATGAATAATAAAATATCATCTGCGTAGAGCAAAATCTTATGTGCCATACCTCCCGCCACCGCCCCTGGAAAATCATCTTCATTTCTTATCGTGGCTGCTAATGGTTCCAGGGCAAGACAGAACAATAATGTGGAAAGAGGGCAACACTGCCGGGTGCCCCTATTCAGAGTAAAATAATCTGAAATTAATCCATTTGTTTGAACCGCCGCTACAGGGTTTCTATAAAATTACTTAATCCATCCAATAAAAGTACTCCCAAACCCATATAGTTCCAAAATCTTAAAAAGATAATCCCATTCTACCATATCAAACGCCTTTTCGGCATCAAGTGAGATGGCAGCGACCGGAGACTGATCATTCGCTACTGACCACATAATATTGATGAGATGCCTGATGTTATCAGAAGAGCTGCAGCCCTGAATAAACCCCACCTGATCTATAGGTATAAGAGATGTCATAACTTTACTTAATCGATTAGCCAAAATTTTTGACAAAGTTTTTACATCTAGTTGGATCAGGGAGATTGGACGGTAACTTTTACACTTGCTTGGATCTTTGTCCTTTTTAAGAATCAAACTGATCCGGGCTTGTGTCATGGTTGGAGGAAGCTTTCCATTCTTTAATGATTCAGTATAAACTTCTAACAAAAGTGGAGCCAGTTCTGAAGCATAGGATCTAAAAAAATCTGCGGCAAAACCATCTGGCCCCGGAGCCTTGACAGTAGGTAGGGACTTTATTACCTCGTCAAGCTCCTCCAAGTTTATCTCAGAATCAAGATAATTTTTTTGCTTATTTGTCAGTTTAGATCTAATGGTTCCACAAAGTTTCTAATATCTTCATCAGTAGACGAAGACGTGGAACTATAAATATCAAGATAGAACTCTTTAAAGGCATTATTAATATCAATGGCTGAGGTAAAAATTTCACCACCAGCAGATTTCACTGAGGGAATGATAGAAATAGACTCTCTCTGCTTTATATATCTAGCCAAAAGCTTCCCTACTTTGTCACCCGACTCAAAGTATGACTGTCTTGCCCTGAATAACCAAAACTCCACTTTCTGCGACAAAATATTATTATATCTATATTTCAATCAGGTCAATTCTCTGAGGTCATCGGCTGACATACGGCGCTTCAGCTCTGCCTCTGCACTTTTAATATTTTCTTCCAACTCCACAAGTTCTCGTGCTTTGTATTTTTTGATGAATGAGACATACCGTATGATCCGACCCCTAAGAACCGCCTTAAGTGCCTCCCAAGCCATGCCCACAGAGGATACTGAGGACCAGTTGGTCTCCATACAAACAATGATTTCAGTCTTTAACATTTGTTGGAAATCAGGATTATGCAAAAGTGACACATTAAGGCACCAACTATATGATTTCTTTTTCTCTGTATATGGCAACATCTCTAAACTCACCAGGGCATGATCTGAGACTAAGATGTTTCCAATTGAACAATCAACAACAGATGAAATGAGGGATTTGGATATCAAAAAAAAAAAAAAAATCTATTCTACAATAAATCTTATAGACTGATTAAAAAAATTTATAGTCCCTACCAGATGGGTTCAAAAGTCTCCAAATATCTATAAGACCAAGATAAGGTGCATAAATATTAGCCAAAATCAACCTTTGCACCTGAATTTCTGCTAAAACAATAATCACTCTTCCTAATTTATCTTTAATCTGTTTGAGACATTTGAATTGTAGATGTTTACTTATCAGTGTAATAACTCCCCTGCTCTTACTTGAGCCAGCACTAAAGTAAACATGTCCAACCCATATCTTCCCAAATTTTTCAGCTTCCTGTGGGGAAAGATGCATTTCTTAAGGAAACACTATATCAGATTTCTTACGTTTAAGAAGAGATATAACCTTCCTTCTTTTTATGGGGTGCTCCAACCCATTCCCATTCCACGTGGAGAGAGACAATCGACTCATATTAACATTTGACATTTTGACATATTAGAAAAAAATGGATTGTGTGTAAAAAATAAAATAATAAAGACCACATTCCAACATTAGTGCAACAATCAAACCTCAAACTTCCCCCCGAACCAAACAAACAGAAAAAAGAAAAACGTGCGCATTAACCCCGTGCAAGACAGCGCCAACTAGCGTCCATCCGTCTAAACTAAAACAGTGTATGCCTACGAGAGCCCCTGCGACAACTTTGCTGTCGGATTTCTCAAGTGCGGTGCTTCTATTCAAATTTTGTGAGACAGAATTACACAACAGAAGATAATCTATAAAACAAACTCCAGCCAATGGGTGGAATAAACACAAAGAATGTGTAGATTCATCTACATAACTGTCCCGAAGGTGTGTTCCTCCACAAAACAAGCTCCAGCCGCTAGCGAAACCAGCAAAAAAAAAAAAAAAAAAAAAGCCATTCAGTTTCCTCAGGCAGTCAAACGAATGTTAAGTGAGCCGGCCCCTTCGACTGCTACATGAGTGCAACAAATGACCCAATCACTCCAATGTCCTGCAAGAAATACTCCACAAAACAAACTCCAACCAATAGGAGGCATAAGCACAAAGAACGTGCAGATTCATCCACAACACTGTCCTGAAGGTGTGTTCCTATGCAAACAACTCCAGCTGCTAGGCGGAACCAGCACAAAAAGAAACAAAAAAAGGCGCTCAAGTTTTCTCGGACGGTCAAGTGAATGTCCAGTGAGTCAGGCTCACTTGGCTGCAATGTGAGTACCACAAAATAACTTAGTCCATTGACTTAATGAAGGACATCGCTTGCTGGGGACATGTAAATATTTTGCGGCCATCCTTAGCATGTATTCTCAATTTGGACGTGAACATCAGTGCAAAAGCGACCTTCCATTGATGAAGTTTCTTGCATTCCTTGAATCAGTCACGTTTCTCTCTTGTCGAATTTGCAAAGTCTGGGAACAAGAAAATGCTGTGGTTCTTCCAAGAAAGCCTTCCTTTACTCCTCGCCTCGTAACACAAGATCTTTATCGGACCAGAATTTATCGGGCCTGTCTCCCTCAGCAGATCGCCGAGCTGGAACCATGTGAGCTCGCTCGATTTCCAGCTTATGGCCTGTTATGTCGAGCAGACTCAGGAAGAGCCCGTCCAGGAATTTCACCATATCTTGACCTCATTCGTCCTCAGGAATTCCAACAATTCGGACGTTATTCCGCCAGCTACAGTTCTCCAAATCCTCCAGCTTCTCCCAGACGTGCTCCAAATCCACCTTGGTCGCTAGCGGATTAACAGCTAATTCCCTCTCTGATGACTCCATATAATCGATCCATTTCTCGACACCCCCCACTCTTGTAACCAACTCAGTGAATTTCGTCTCCATGGCAGTGATCAATCGACATATTATAGCAAGATCCTCCAAGTCAGCAACGACCTTCGTCAGCATTGCAAACACGTTCAACAAATCTCGCCGAATTTCCTTCACCAGCCAAATTGGCTCCTGGGCTTGCGGCCTGCTTCTCAGGGGCATCAGCTTGAGCACGTAAGTGTCTTTTAATGTCTCCAGAGCCCGAGGATTTTGAATTCTTTGACATATTGTCTTCCTAGAACAGTTAAGAATCAGGGAGTATCGAATCTCACCAGTTTATGACACAAAAAGTATTAAAACTAGCAATGTGCGGAGAGCTCGCCGTTCACACGTCCAAACCTCGCATGGTGCCACGTGACTCTTCAGAAGAACTGATTTTTAACTAACATTAAAGAAACTTTTAAACCTTTAAAGATAGACTGCAGTGAGCTCCAAGGTTGTAAATTGATGTTATATAATACTGTTAAAGTCATCAGTCTACATTATTTAAATTTCATTTTTAGAAAAAACATGTTTTATAGCTTAATTCCTGATGAAGAACTACACTACCCATGATCCTCCAGAGAAATCAGAGAATTGTGGTCAACAAAGTGCACCAAAAGAGCTCTGCACCGACTAGTCAGTCTCCCTACATAATTAAACTACTTATATATTTCTAAATATCTGAGTATTTGGCAATAAACCTAAAATATATTGTTTCTATAGCTATAACAAACAACTTTAAATCAATGGTTTTAAATCTTTGCATCATTTTGTAGTTAATTTCCTTTTTGTCTGATTATCTTTTTCTTTTTTCCCCTTCTTTTCTTTTGCTTCAGTTACAAGTTTGTAAATTACCTCTAATCTGGTTGGTTGGTTTATGGCTTAAAACTGTACTGGGGAAAATAGAGCACTGTTGGGTGAGCACTGTTGTTCTGCAATCTGATTGGAGCTTGCAATTTTTTTCCAAGTGCTTTCCATTTTGGTGTGCCATATGTATCAGATGGTCAATGAACGGACTGTGGATGGCTAGTTTTATGGTGCTTTTTTGTCCTTTATGGAGCTTGACATCTCCTGGTCACCATATGCTTTAGTACTGGTGAAAATAGCAGTGTGAGGATTTTGCTAAATATATTGGATAGAAGAAAGTCACACAGGCTTGGAACAACATGAGAGTGAGTAAATGATGACATAATTTATAATTTATTTATGTATTTATTTATTTTGGGGGGGGGGGCTATACATACTCAGCTTGCTGCATCACCATCTGTGTGTGTGTCAAAGTTTGATGAACTTTGTCATCTTCCAATATTTGCCTGAGCTGTCTGGTCATGTCTTCTAGACTGGATATGGTGTCTTTATAGGGTGTTGTCACACCCGCCTCTTTTAACTGCTCCACTGTGTCCACCAGCCTCTGCGTGTGATTGGTCAGTTCTCCAACATTAACATCCCAATCTTGGAAGCATTGATGACACGGCTCACAGTCAGGGAATGTCCCCACATAGCCACGCCCACAGGAGTCACACCGCCGCCCAGCCACACCCTCTACGCACACACACTCTCCAGACATTTTATTGCACTGTTGAGTGGCAGTGCCTCGTGGGTCACAGTTGCATGCTGGAAAAACACACACACACACAAAAAAAAACAGGCACAATTAGATTTAAAAATGTGAATCGTCATTTTTATTTTATTTAAAATCCTGAAAGTGAGGACTGGAAGGAACAGTGTATTTGTGTGTGTGCGTGTGTGTGTACTGCAAAAAATTATTTTCTTCAAGTCAAAATATCGAAACTTTCTTAAAATGGGATGCATTTACTTAAAAAGCTAAATTACATTAAATTAGCTTATAACAAGATAAAAAATATTTGCCAATGGTGGCAATTGTTTTTCTTGTTTTAAGCAAAAAACAACTTTTGTTAGATTTTTCTGAAAACAAGACTTAATATTTTAATATCTAAGTCATTCTGCTACTCAATTTTTTTACATTTTTTTTTAAAGGTTGTTTAGATTTTTTTTTTTTTAGTAAAAATAAGACAAATGCTCAGCATGAAAATAATTATCTTTTTTTTTTTTTTGCAGTGTGTACTTACCTGTAGTATGGGGACAAACAGTACCCATAAGTGAGCTAAATCGGACAAAACCTACCTTTGGGGACATTTTTGGACATCCTTATTTGGAAAAATGATCCATACATAAATTATGTTTTTTTTTATTTTTTATTTTTTTATTCTAAAAATGCAAAATGTTTTCTGTTACGGTTAGTCTATTAGTTACAATAATTAGCTTTATAAACTCATCAAAGAAATGAAACATCCTCTCACTTTCAACTGCTTTTGTTTTCAGCAAACTTAACATGTGTAAATATTTGTATGAACATAAAAAGATTCAACGTCGAAGACATAAACTGAACAAGTTTCACAGACATGTGACTAACAGAAATGGAATAATGTGTCCCTGAACGGGGGGGGTCAAAATCAAAAGTAACAGTCGGTATCTGGTGTGGACACCAGCTGCATTAAGTACTGCAGTGCAACTCCTCCTCATGGACTGCACCAGATTTGCCAGTTCTTGCTGTGAGATGTTACCCCACTCTTCCACCAAGGCACTTGCCAGTTCCCAGACATTTCTGGGGGGAATGGCCCCAGCCCTCACCCTCCGATCCAACAGGTCCCAGACGTGCTCAATGGGATTGAGATCTGGGCTCTTCGATAGCCATGGCAGAACACTAACATTCCTGTCTTGCAGGAAATCATGCACAGAATGAGCAGTATGGCTGGTGACATTGTCATGCTGAAGGGTCATGTCAGGATGAGCCTGCAGGAAGGATACCACATGAGGGAGGAGGATGTCTTCCCTGTAACGCACAGCGTTGAGATTGCCTGCAATGACAACAAGCTCGGTCCAATGATGCTGTGACACACTGCCCCAGACCATGATGGACCCTCCACCTCCAAATTGATCCCGCTCCAGAGTACAGGCCTTGGTGTAACGCTCATTCCTTCGACGATAAACGTGAGTCCGACCATCGCCCCTGGTGAGACTCGTCAGTGAAGAGCACTTTTTTGCCAGTCCTGTCTGGTCCAGCGAAGGTGGGTTTGTGCCCATAGGCGACGTTGTTGCCGGTGATGTCTGGTAAGGACCTGCCTTATAAAAGGTCTACAAGCCCTCAGTCCAGCCTCTCTCAGCCTATTGCGGTCAGTCTGAGCACTGCTGGAGGGACTGTGCATTCCTGGTGTAACTCAGGCAGTTGCCATCCTGTACCTGTCCCACAGGTGTGGTCCTGTGCAGGTGTTGTTACAGGTCTGCCACTGTGAGGACGATCAGCTGTCCTTTCCTGTCTCCCTTTAGTGCTGTCTTAGGCATCTCACAGTACGGACATTGCAATTTATTGCCCTGGCCATATCTGCAGTCCTCATGCCTCCATGCAATATGCCTAAGGCACGTTCACGCAGATGAGCAGGGACCCTGGGCATCTTTCTTTTGGTGTTTTTCAGCGTCAGTAGAAAGGTCTCTTTAGTGTCCTAAGTTTTTATAACTGTGACCTTAATTGCCTACCGTCTGTAAGCTGTTAGTGTCTTAACGACCGTTCCACAGGTGCATGTTCATTAATTGTTTATGGTTCATTGAACAAGCATGGAAAACATTGTTTAAACCCTTTACAATAAAGATCTGTAAAGTTATTTGGATTTTTACAAAATTATCTTTAAATTACAGTGTCCTAAAAAAGGGATGTTTCTTTTTTGCTGAGTTTATAAAAACAACATATGTCTATGATATGTCCTCATTTAGATAAAGCTAAGTTAAACGTGTGTATGTGTGTATCAGTTAGAAATGTCATACTTTGTGCTCTTTCATATTTGCTTGCCAAGAAAAACGGTCAATTATTCAGTTTAGTGGTCATTATAAAAATAAATATTTGACTGCAGAGTGTTGCAACTGAAGATTGTAAGTTTAACATTTAAAGTAATTGATTCAAAATGTTCTCCATCTACCAAAGTGCTGAAATCTCTTCCACGCTAGTGAATGTTTAAATACTGTTGCCAAGTAAACTTGATATCATGATGGAGTACTCCAGTTTTCTGTTAGTTCTGCACAGCACCAATACATGTGCCAATGACAAACAACTCTCTGTGGGTCTCAGCATCATTTCATGAATAAATTCAAATGCACAGGCTGATCAAGATCCAAATCCAAAATTGGACTGTACTACAGTTCTTCAAGTTTCAGTTTACATTGGATGAAGTTAATGATGCAGGTGGTAAACAATATTATTATCACCATAACTACTGCTTGTATAGAGCGCAACAGTGCCTGACCACTTTTTCAGCCATCTTGTTTCCAGAAGTGTTTTTTCGATTCATTTTTTCCATAGGGATTTCATAAAATCCTTAATAAAAGAGTTCTAAGCCATGACCAGCTCTGAGGCGAATCACAACATTACAAACTTTGATTTGAAGCAAAATAGTATTTGACAATCTGCAAAAAGACAAAGGTGTTCTTAACGTCTTCAATGAAGGAATGAACTACAATCCCATAAAGCGTTGCGAAAGATGTAAACAAATTGAAAAAGATGTAAAAATATAAAACCATTCATTTAAAGTTGTTGATTATAAGTATGGAAACAATATACTTGTATATTTGCAAATATCTCAATATGTTGCAATAATATATAAGTAGTTTGAGAGTGTTGGAGGACTGACTTGATTGCGTCATTCCTAGTGCGGGACGGCCCCCGGAGTGAGTGTTCACTTCAGAGCTCTTTTGCCGCACTTTGTTGGCCGCAATTTTCTGATTAGTGGAGCGTTTCTTTTCAGAATCATGGGTAATGTTGTTCTTCACCAGGAATTCTGCTTTTAAACATGACTTTTGTAATAACATGGACGGATGGCTTCCACAGAAGCATATACCGTTGATTAACAATCTTGGAGCTCACAGTATGTCTGTCTTTAAAGGTTTAGAAGTAATTGTTAAAAATAAGTTGGTCTATGAAGAAAATTTAATGGAATTTTTTCTTCTTGAACCAGACTGTTGTGCTCTATTACTGCAATTCCATGTTAAAGCATGACTTTTCACAGTTCTGAGTGGTTTGAACTGTTAACAGTGCACTTGAAGTATGCTGTCCACAAGGTGAAAGACAAACGACAATATACATTTTTATGTAAATTTTAATTTTTTCATTTTATTTTGTTGCTGTACAGAAACACAGAAGGAATCTTGGTGATTTGGTGCCACCTGTATCATCTTTGGTGCAGAGTGGCTCTGGCTCTAGTAGTGAAACCCTGGTGGCCTTATCAGCGGTCTGGATGTTAAATAGCTGGACAACGGTGGTGCTGGAGTGGACATCAGTGAACTCCTGTGTGTCTCACATCTGTACTCCCAGTCCATGGGCTCACTTGTGTCCACCGGCTTTTCCACTTCCATTGGCTCTTCAATGTCACAGCCAAAATTGAGCACAGGAAATGGGAAAGAATTGCCACCTGACCGCAGCCAGTGCCTCTATTTCACATTGTGGGTGAAAGGTGCTGGGGTGGACAAAGATTGCCTGCAAGATCTCTTGAATGCCATAATCCAATTTTTCAAGAAATCAACTGACTGACCAGCGAACTATATGACTGGCAGAAAAGTCTGAAAATCTCCAGCAATGACTGACGATCAGAACTCCAGCAGAGGTTCTACTGTGATGTCATAAAGAACACTTTGCTGAGGATCTGTAGCAATGAGGGAGGTCACGAGGGCAGGATCTAAGAGCAGCTATTTTGATAAGAATAAAACTAAATACAAAACAGGATGAACATGGAAACAGGGCAAGACAGGAAGCAAAACAAACGAAAACAAACAGAACTGAAACCGGAGCATGAACTGGGGAGAAACATTAATAACTGACAAAGGTGAACAGAAAACAGGGCATTATATACATGAGGGATAATTAGGTAAATGGCACACAGATGAAAACAATAGGGAACAGATGGTAGCGATCAGGGCAGGGAATCATGGGAAGTGTAGTCCAGGGGGAAACAGATGATAGAGGCAAAACACAGGGCAAACAACAGAGAATCATAACAGAAACCCCCCCCCCCCACCCCAATGGGCAGCTCCTGACGCCCAAGTAGTGCAGGAAGGGGGGGCAGGGCCAAGATGGAGATGGAGAACAAAGAGTCCAGAGCAGATTGAGCTGGTGGCCAGGGGACCAAGGAAGCCAGGGCAGATCAGGTGGACGAGCAGGGGACCAAGGGAACCAGGGCAGATCAGGTGGATGACCAGGGGACCAAAGCCCTGCGGAGGGGCGGAGCCATGGAAGGCGGAGCCGTGGCAGGCTCGAGGAGCAGAGCCGTGGCAGGCTCGAGGGGCGGAGCCATGGAAGGCGGAGCCATGGCAGGCACGAGGGGCTGAGCCGTGGCAGGCGGAGCCATGGGAGGCTCGAGGAGCCGAGCCGTGGAAGGCGGATCCATGGTAGGCTCGAGGTGAGTCCAGGATGACTGGGAAATGACCTCAGTGGTCGCGAACATAAGCAGAGTCTCGGGTGCGACCTCTGAGGTCGAGGGCATGGACAGAGACTCGGGAACGACCTCTGTGGTCGTGGGCATGGACAGAGACTCGGGAACGACCTCTGTGGTCGTAAGCATGGACAGAGACTCGGGAACGACCTCTGTGGTCGTGGGCATAGGCAGAGACTCGGAAACGACCTCTGTGGTCGTGGGCATAGACAGAGACTCAGAGACGACCTCTGTGGTTGTGAACATGGGCAGAGATTTGGAAATGACCTCCGTGGTCGTGTACATGGGCAGAGACTCGGAGACGACCTCTGTGGTCGTGGGTGCAGACAGACTTGGAGACAACCTCTGTGGTCGTGAACATGGGCAGAGACTTGGAAACGACCTCCGAGGTTGTGTGCATGGGCAGAGACTCGGGGACAGAAGCCTTTCTCCTCCTCCAGGCGGCTGAAGTAGGCAGCGCAGGCTCTGGGATGGAAGAGGCTGGAAACGCAGGCTCTGGGACGGGTGAGGCTGGCAACGCTGGCTCTGGGACGGGCGAGGCTGGCAACGCTGGCTCTGGGACGGGCGAGGCTGGCAACGCTGGCTCTGGGACGGGCGAGGCTGGCAACGCAGGCTCTGGGACGGGCGAGGCTGGCAACGCAGGCTCTGGGACGGACGAAGCTTCTAGCTCGTTGGCTGTGGCAGGCATAGGCGTTGGCTCGTTGGCCGTGGCAGGCATGGGCGTTGGCTTGTTGGTCTTGGCAGGCATGGGTGTTGGCTTGTTGGCCGTTTCAAGCAAGTTTTATTTTGCACAAGAGCAAAATCTAGCTGATGAGATATTTTTAAGCATTAGAAAACCAGAAAAAAATATATATATTTTTCTAGTTTTCTAATGCTTAAAAATATCTCCTCAGCTAGATTTGGAAAAAGTCATGGTAATTAATAAAATCTCAAAAATTGCAGAAAATTAATGGACAATATATACTGTATATATATATATATATATATATATATATATATATATATAGTCCATGACTTTTCTGCAATTTGTGAGATTTTATAAATTACCATGACTTTTCCAGGCCTGGAAATCACAAAGGCAGAAGACAGGAAAATTAAAGTCCATTTCATGTTTTTACAGCCCTAAAAAAAATCAATCACTGTTAAATCATCTACTGTAATATAATGAAATATATTATAATAGATTTGTTCATTGCAACAAAAAACAACAACAACAACAACAAAAAAAAAAATCATCAGAATAAATGGCTACATTTGAATGGCCGCCAATGGCAAAGGATGTTTTTGCCTGCATAATTGTGTAACTGCTACCGATCAGTGGCTTTTCGAAGCTAACCAGCCAAAATTAAGTCTCATTGCTTCTTGCGATTAATGTGTTGGGAATTATGTGCTCAGATAAAAGACAAAGGCAGGCTTACACACAGTCATAAAGCCTGACTGAGGCCTGTAGAACACTCAAAGCCTGATAACACAAAAACTGTGCCAAAATCAAACAAAGGGAGTCCAAGCAGACTGCAGATCCCATCAAGCCTTGCTCACTTTACACATAGGTGTGAAATTATGAAGGATCAAACTCTCAACTCCTATTGGATGAAATGCATGACAGAACACGTCCCTCAACCATGATGTCATCGAGAGTATAAAACCCCGGAGATTTCTCCTAAGCCTTGCTTCCAGCGACAGTATTCGCCGTGTCTTGTTGCAGCCCTGATGCTCCCAGGTGTAGCCTCGCTGCCCAAGGAAGTAACGTACGTACTTGAAATTTGGCCATATAATCTCCGTCTCGCTGGACGAGCTGAGATCTTCATGTTCCACCGAGCACGCTAACGGATCTGAAGGAGACCGGCGAGTAATCCGCATCTCACCCTTTTGCCTACAGAAGTGAAGAAAGATTTCTCTTCCTTATTCAACTGAGATGACTTCGCTGATATCTCTGCCAACCCGCTGACAATCAGCCACCGTACCGCCCACCGACAGAGCGAGGAAACTACCTCCTGTCATCAACCTAGCTTCGAGGAAACGAGTCGGAGTCAAACGACGGACGAACACACATTCTACCTGTGTCCTCATGTGACTCAAGTAAGAGGTTTATGTCTGGGCAGAGATAGATTATTATTGTGTGTTATTCTTGTGTACAGTTTACGGACTGCCGAGTCCACTCATTGCTGCTAATAATAATCAAGGTATTACTGTAACTTACTGTTACCATGAATGAGATTTGCTGTGTTGGCACACTGAGTTTATCCATTAAAGTACCAACGTTTGTGGCAGACAGATTTTGAGCCGTTCACTGCGTCTCTGAGTGATAAAACTAACAGTTGCCATCTCTCCCACGATAGCTAAACTGGCTTTGGTGCCGTCACCCTGTTCTCTCTCTCTCGTACTAACCGCACACATACACGACCCCTCACAAACATTCCCACACACACATTTGGCGAACAGATAACTTGGCGATAGAACCCAGCTTTGTCCTTATGTTATCGTACCAGCAGAGACACGTGTTTAACGGGCAGACGCCATTAACCAGTCTCTCCACCCGCATTCGCAGCCACATTCTCTGGCCGGAAACCTCGTGTGACGCACTCTCCATGAGAGCCATGCCCGCCATTTTGTGCACTCCTTCTCTCCTGACACACACACAAACACATACACCCATTCACACACAAACACACACACACACACATCTACCCTCCTCTCATATATTATAGGCTTATCTGTTACCATATCTTATGTCAATAAAGAGAAGTGTTTTGGTATTGTTCTGCATGCATCTGTGCCAAGGGCTGGCAGGGGATGTCAATACTCGGATTCAAGCCTTCATTGTTCCCCATTTGAATGTCGATGTTCTCCGGATGTTGACTTTCCTTAAAGAACAGTCCCGTATTGAGACTGCTATACTGTCTGGTTATTAGTCCCTAATTCCAGGGTAGTGCCCCGGCAATATTAAATCTTATTAATATTCTATTGATTTTGATAATTGATAGTGATCTTTGATGATTGTTGATTTGAAGGATTAATAAGCTAATGTTGATTCTAATCAATGTTCTATTGATTTTAATAATTAATAATGATCTTTGATAATTATTAATTATTGCTAATAACCAAACCCACCCCTGAACGAAGCCCCAACAAATGGTTTTGTGACCGATCGTGACACCAAGGTTTGAATATGCCAAGGAGTGAGTGAGAGTAGTCTTCACATGCTGAATGCTTTCATGGCATTTAGAGCTAGTAACTTGAATCTGATGTAGTCTCTGCAACCACCAGATGTCTCCCTCCACCTCAACTTAAACAACTTTTTTATTTGATAGGTCTACATGGGATTACTTTCAAATTTAACAATCCATGAAAGAGCAGGTAGGGTTTAGTGCTTAACTTTACTTGAAAGAGTGATACAATGATTGACACTCGATGAAAAAACATCTTGGTTACTGATGTAACCTCTGTTCCCTGATGGAGGGAATGAGACGTTTTGTCGTTGTAGTGACACTAGTGGTTCGCTCTTGAGAGCCCCAATCACCTTTGCTTTATTCAGAAAAGGCCAATGAAAATTGGCGAGTGGAATTTGCATGCCACTCTCTGCCCCGGACATACGGGTATTAAAGGAGATGGCGTGCACCACTCATTCAGAGTTGTGCTGAGGAGCCGAGAGAGAGTCCCGGCCATGTCAGCGGTCGGTTCAGTGCCGAGGCAGGAGGGACACAAAGTCTCGTTCCCTCCATCAGGGAACAGAGGTTACATCATTAACCAAGACATTTCCTGTCTGTCACTCACTCGACGTTGTATCGATGTAGTGACATTAGCGGTTCTTATACGAAATGGCACAGGCGCTGAACCGTGTCGTGAGGTACGGAGGAGCAGACACGGGCAGACTGCTGCATGCCTCGCATGGAACACTCGACCATGTCATGACCTTCCAGCGAGTTAGGTAAGGTGTCTCCTGGGTCCCAGTAAGGGTGGGAGGAGGACTTACCCGTGGAAGCTACAGGCGGTGGCCTTTCCTGATTTTTGTATTAAGCAATTTCCCGCCAAGCAATAGCTCGGATAGTGCTGGGGAAATGCTCTTCCCTCTCCAGGAGGGAAAGCACAACGGAGACCACATCCTATCGGAGCGAGGTTAACATGTGGAGAATACCTCACATGGACTTACCGACAGGGAAGTTTACATATGGAATGATACCACTGAGGAAGACCCTACCTACGGAGAGGGTACACAGCAACAGTGGCCGAGGCAGAGCAGAACTCTGATGAGGGAAAACTGAACAGTGGAAACGCATCATACGGGATTACTGAGGGTGGAATCACCACGCATGGAGCACTGAGCCCAAGTACACAGGCTCACCTGAAAATGGGCATACCACGAGTACTGGGCCTGGCAGCATCACTCCTCCGCCGGGTTCGCCACCGAATAGTGCTTAAGGAATTAAAGAAGCGTCCAGTGTTCACCAGTTACGGGGAACAGTTGTGGACAAGATTAAACACATTATCACCTCAAATGGGGAAAGGTGCAATGCAAGCGATACACCCGACCGGCTGCCCGGCCTACCTGTTGTTACCCCGTAACACTCGGGTCAAAACCGGTTCTATGCGTAGGTTGTAGAACCTCATAAAGGTATTGGGTGTAGCCCAACCCGCTGCTCTGCATATGTCTGCTAGAGAGGCGCCCCCACCAGTGCCCAGGAGAACGCAACACCTTTGGTGGAGTGCGCCCGGACTCCCAAAGGGCACGGCAGGTCTTGTGATTGGTAAACCAGAGAAATGGCATCCACAATCCAATGGGACAACCTCTGTTTTGAGACAGCTTTCCCCTTCTGCTGCCCTCCAAAGCAGATGAAGAGCTGCTCCGAGCGTCTAAAGCTCTGTGTGCGGTCCAGCGCAGGGTACAAACTGGACACAGCAATGACAAGGCCAGGTCCTTCTCCTCTGAAGGGAGCGCTTGCAGGTTCACCACCTGATCCCGGAAGGGAGTGGTGGGAGCTTTAGTGCACATAACCTGGCCGGGGTCTCAAGATCACGTGAGAGTGTGCCGGCCCGAACTCCAGGCATTCGCTGGTGACAGAGAGCGCCTGCAGGTCCCCCACCCTCTTGGTAGAAGTGAGCACCACCAGGAGGGCCATCTTCAGGGACAAAGTGCTGAGCTCGGCCTGCTCCAGGGGCTCAAAGGGGGCTCTCTGTAAGGCAGGTAGGACCACAGAGAGATCCCAAGAGGGAATCAGGCACGGTCTAGGGGAATTCAATCTCCTCATGCCTTTGAGGAACCTGGAGATCAGGTCGTGCTGTCGAGAGGGTCTCCCATACAGTGTATCGTGATATGCTGCAATAGCAGCCACGTACACCTTCAGGGTAGAGGGAGACAGCTGTCTCTCCAGTCCCTCCTGTAGAAAGGACAACACAGACCCGACTGGGCATCTCCGTGGATCTTCCCCACGGGAAGAACACCAATTTGTGAAGAGATGCCACTACAGAGCATACAGCTGCCTCATGGAGGGGGCTCTGGCCTAAGTGATCGTGCCTACCACCGCTGGCGGAAGGCCTGCTAGGTCCTCCGCATCCCATCTAGGAGCCAGACGTGGAGATTCCAGAGGTCTGGCCATGGGTGCCGGAGCGTGACCTGCCCCTGAGTGAGAAGGTCCTTCCTCAGGAGAATGTGCCAGGGAGGGGCTACTGCCAGGAGCATCAGGTCTGAAAACCAAGTCAGGTTGGGCCAGTATGGTGCAACATTCAGGACTTGTTGCCTGTCCTCCCTGACTTTGCACAACATCTGTGCAAAGAGGCTCACTGGGGGAAACGTGTACTTGCGCAGCCCCCGAGGCCAGCTGTGCACCAAGGCATCCATGCCGAGGGGAGCCTCGGACAGGGAGTACCAAAGGGGGCAGTGAGAGGACTCTCGGGAGGTGAACAGGTCATCTGCGCCTCTCCGAATCTCTCCCAAATCAGCTGGACTGTGCGGGGGTGGAATCTCCACTCTCTGAAGCGTTACCTGCCGTGAGAGTGCGTCTGCTGCACGGTTGAGAACGCCCGGGAGGTGAGTGGTTTGCAGAGACTTCAACGTCTGATGACTCCAAAGGAGGAGGCGGCGGGCGAGTTGTGACATGCGAGGTGAGCGTACCCCGCCCTGGTGGTTTATGTACGCCATAGTCGCTGTGTTGTCCATCCAGATCAACACATGCTTGCCCTGAATCAACGGCCGAAGCCTCCGCAGGGCCAACGATACTGCCAGAAACTCTAGGCAGTTGATGTGCCATTGCAGGCGGGGCCCTGTCCAGAGCCCCAATACTGCCTGCCCATTGCACACAGTGTCCCAGCCTGTATTTGAGGAATCTGTAGTGACCACGACGTGGAAAATTAAAGTTAATTTCATGTTTTTACAGCCCTAAAAAAATCAATCACTGAGAGACCTGCTCTAAGGGAACCCCTGCCCGTAGAAATGCCAGGCCTAACAAAGGACTGAAAGTTTGACGGCACCGAGACGTGATATTCACGTGCTGGGTGCCGTGGCGCCATGCCCACCTCGGGACTCGAGTCTGTAGCCAGTGCTGGAGCGGTCTCATATGCATCAACCCGAGGGGGAGTACCACCGCCAAGGATGCCATATGCCCCAGGAGCCTCTGAAATTGTTTCACTGGGACCGCTACCTTCTGCATGAAGGTTTTTAGGCAGGCCAGCACTGACTGTGCACGCTCGTTCGTAAGGCATGCCATCAGGGTGACCGAGTCCAACTCCATACCGAGAAAAGAGATGCTCTTCGCCGGGGAGAGCTTGCTCTTTTCCCAGTTGACCTGAAGCCCCAGTCGGTCGAGGTGCCGAAGCACAAGGTCCCTGTGCGCACACAATAGATCTCGCGAGTGAGCTGGGATCAGCCAGTCGTCATGATAATTGAGAATGCGAATGCCCTTCACCCTCAGTGGGGCCAGGGCAGCCTCTGCGACTTTGGTAAAGACGCGAGGAGACAGGGACAGACAAAAAGGGAGGACCTTGTACTGGTATGCTCATCCCTCGAAGGTAAACCAAAGAAAGGGTCCGTGTCGAGGAAGGATCGATACGTGAAAGTACGCGTCCTTCAGGTCAATGGCCACGAACCAATCCTGATGTCGTACAGACTCTACCGCCCGAGAGCGGGAACTCAGAAGATTCGTCTGCTTCCGAAAGCAGAAGCCCACCCTCCGATGCTGCAACTAATCCTCGTCGTGAGCCCGAATGAGATATTAAAACCGCCCTGAGGTGGACCGCCTACCTCGCAACGTTCTCATGGGCATGTTCTCGCAGTGAGAATGTGACCCCTCCACGAAAGCTGCCTCGGCGTGCTGGCGACCCAAGCACTTGAGACAGATCTTATGGCCATCCGGTGGGGAGAGATAATGGCTGCACCCAGTAGCACAAATGCGAAAGGACATTTTTAAAAAGACGGCAATCCTTTGTGCGAGCTCTTTTAGAGAAAATATACTCTTTTGGAATATACTGTTTTAACACCTGTGGACTCAGCCGCCGAACCACCCAGGGGAAGCACAACACTCGACTGTGCGAGGGTGACTGCTGATATGCACTGTAAATTCCAGCAGCAGAAGATAAGGTGACGGGACGAACACACACACACATGCGCTCGGCTCCGAAGAACAAGTCTGAATGAGTGGTGCACGCCATCTCCTTTTATACCCATATGTCCGGGGTGGAGAGTGGCATGCAAATTCCACTCACCAATTTTCATAGGCCTTTTCTGAATAAATCAAAGGTGATTGGGGGGCTAAAGAGCGAATCCCTAGTGTCACTATGTGTGCATAGTCACAATGTGCGCATCCACGCCATACAATTTTCAAATACAATTTGCAATGCCTTTTGAATATTTTCAGCGAAAAACTTCCATAAAAAAAAAACTTCTCTGTGTGTGTGTGTGTGTGTGTCGTAATGTGTGAGAGCACATCTGTTTTTAAAATACATGATAAACAAGGTGAATGAACTAAGAAAAATATGTGTAATAAGAAATTGTTTGCCTGAAGATTTTTTGCATAAAGATTTTTGCAATAATTGTTTATATAATATTTAAATTGAAAAATAACTTATACATCTTTGTAGTATTTGCTGTACTGAATTTAATTTATGCTGATTTTAATTAAAAAAAAATATAAAAATTTTTTTTTATATTTTAATATGTATGGCCTGTGCAAAAGTCGCCACCATGATTCACGTTCTGGATGTTCGCTTTTTAGGAGGTAGCCAGGGTGATCTGGGTGGTTTCTAGGTTACTTACTGGCCAAAAGAGCCCACCCAAAGTCTCTATGATCTTCTGGTCTCTACATATGGCTCGCATCTTTTATTCATTGTAAGTTTATAGGATATTTTTACCACATTTTTTGTAATCCACTAGGTAAAATCCTCAAGTTATTTGGAAAAGTAATAGTACACTTCTCGACAAGCCACACAGTTTGACGTATCATTCACGTCCAAAGAATAAACGGTGCAGGACGAGTTCCGTGCTTACATTTAATGCTTAGTATGAACAATAGCATTAGTGATGGTTGTCTTAGTAAAAACCAATAAGAAAATAGTCAGGATAATTTACATGACTGTTATAGTAATGAACATCTAATGAGAATCATCAAGATGATATCAGTATGTTTATATGACTAATGGAAATTACAAACAAACTCAAAAGTAAAACATACAGCATTACAGTTATGATAATTAGAGGATTTTTTTTTTTAATTATTCTGCAGTGAAATATGACACATATGTTTTAGTGAGATTCACTCATATGCATATATTAGTGTTTGTGTGTCTGGTTCTGTTGCAGCTGTGTTCAGGACATTTGGTTGGAATGCTGTGGGAAGTTTCGAACGGAAATGTGAAATTCCTAGATTATCTTTTTTTATAAAATATATTTTGGCTTGATGAGAGCTTGTGTATCTTTTCTGGAATTTCCTCTTTAATTTACACTACAGTTTAATGTCACCTTTGGTTTATTGTGCTAGCCTAATATTGTAGTGAATGTTATATAAGCTCTATTTCGGTAAATAGTCTAGATAGCATTAAAAAGCTGACAGAATGCAGATTAAGAAATTTTGCATATACAAAGCAAAATCTGGATAATGGGTAACAAATCTGTGTGTGGATCGGTTTTTAGTTAAACAGTTTATGACTTTTCCCTGACAAAAGAACACTATTTAAGGTGTTTACATGACTGAATCAGTTTACAATCACACATGTAAACTGACTCGTTGCATGTAAACACACTGATTGTCCCAAAATCAGTGAAATGCACTTCTAACGTGTGTAAAATGTTTTTGTAATAGTGTATACTAAAGTCTGCCAGAGATAAAAGACAGGAAAAGATAAAACGACAGAGAGAGAGAGAGAGAGAGAGAGAGAGAGAGTGTGTTTGGTTGAATTCAACAATCCAACAATACACTCATGTATACCAATGCTTAAAAGTATAACAAGTACAACAAACTCTTTTTCAAATAAACTCTTTTTTCACAATAGTGTTGCTTTACCAGCAACGAGTTACATTTTCCAACAAGTAGCGCTGTAGTGTCACAAAACGTTACATTTGCCACATTGCATTGCAAATGCAGCAATAGAACCGAGGGGGTAATCAAACACGCTCACCTAAATGGTCCTCTCTCTCATGTTGAGCTGGGAATCATTAAAGTGAATCATTTATTTCTCACAGTCAATGTAAACAAACAGGTTATAATAATTTATTTTCTTATATTTACAATTGGGAAGTCCAGTTCTTCTGTAACTCAGTTTTCTAAAATGGTGTGTTTAATTTTGTTAGTTTAGATGTTCAATTTGATAGCTGTGACCCTAGTAGTTTAATGTCTCCCTAATTATATCAGGTGATATTATTTCATTTTTGTAATAAGAATATTTTAATAATATCATCTGATTCTTAACCCTTTTGTTTTGTATCTATTAGATATTAGCCTTTCACCGATATATCGGTATCGGCGTATATTTTACCGATATGCGCCGTAAATTAAAACTTTTTTTCAGAACATATAATGCAGAAAACAATGCTTTAGAATTGGTGTCATAGCGTAGTTTGTCCAGCAGAGTGCGCTCCAACTCCATTGTTTACAGAGCTGACTCTGAGCTGACAGTGGTTCTACAGACAGGGCGGAGTTAAACGGTGCGGATTTGAGCGATCTCTTCTCCTTAAATTGCTAACTAGTTTGTGAAATACATACTGGAAAGTTAATAAAAAATAATCCCATAATTTCATATAACTAATATAACGTTAACCCTGTCCCTGACAACCATGTCACTCATGTTTATCACATCTGTTTGCTGTTAGCCAGCTATAGTTTGTCAGTGCAGTCAGTAATGTAGCAGACTGAAATGTAAACATCAGAGCACCTTTTTGCAGCTCAGCAGACAACGGTACGATGGTGAATTGTGTGTGGTGAGTGTTGATTTCACGCTTCACTGTTACCTAGTTGGTGAGACACAATGCTGGAAAGTAAATAAAGTCCATCTTTTACTCTCCGTGGCAACGAGCTTAAAGCTAACTAGCTAATCACGTAGCTACTTTCATACCTTGTCAGCGTGTAAACATGTATTCACCAAACTGTTTTGTTCAGGATTCACAGTTTGGTACCCCTTGAACCGAACAATTCCAGTTGTTGCATTTATAAAACGTCATATTTAAAAGTCTGGTTTTACAGACATTAAAATAGGATACAATAAAAGTAGATTTAATAAATAGTATATTATAGTATATATAATAATATATAGGAACTGTATCTAAAATAAATGAGGGGTGATAAATACTAATACAATAGGCTGGAAAAATAGACATTTATTCGTTTTAATACCCTATATATATATATATATATATATATATATTTTGAATGTATTGAAACTTGACACCGGGCGACGCACCCTAAAAACTGCACCGTTAGATCGGTTTCATGCTGAAGAGCCACTTAAAAGTAAAATTTTTTATCTCTCTCGTAAATGTAAATGAGTGTAAATGCCAACACCATCATATATCGAAAGGACTGATGCCTGTCAACCAAAACATGAGCTCATTTATGTCATTAAATGAGTCAGTTACTCCTGGTCGGAGGCTTCCATAAATATTTAGTTTATATGTAAGGTTACATCCTACATAAATATAATGGTGCCATGCTCAAATATTTAGTAGAGCATAAATTGTGACTTAGTGCCCATTTACGCCACAACTAGGCTAAGTTTGAACTTACGTATAGCTGGTGCAACTGGCCTCTGATGTTTATTTAGCTATTTATTTTATTTTTATTTATTCTTTATTTAAATGGTCAGCCATTGACTGATACTAAACAGTACTGATGTTTATTTAGCAATTTATTTTATTTGAATTTATTCTTTATTTAAATGGTCAGCAATTGACTTATACTAACAGTACTGATGTTTATTAAGCTATTTATTGTATTTTTATTTATTCTTTATTTTCTCAGTGTTATTTTCTAGAATTTGTTGACAATGTATAATAATAATGACAAATGTTCTTTGATAAAAATATTTGTTTAAGAAAGCAGCCTTCTGAGTACCTTTGCATAGTCATATCGGTGCACAATCCACATAGAAAAGGTCTGTTTTCATTCCAGCTCAAAAATTTGCTATATCGGTCACCATATCGGTTATCTGTGAATTTTCCCCTCTCTAAAATCGATATCGGTCTCAAAAATCCCATATCGGTCGGGCTCTACTTTTGTTCTGTTCAGACATTTTTGCCTGATTTGATCCCTTTTTGCATGTATAGAAATAGTGTCATTGAACTGAGTATTCTGGGTCTTTGTGACTTTTCCTCTTTTTACCATCTTAATGCACCAAAAACAACAAAAAAAGAATTCCTGAAAAGATTACATCAAGATTAGGCCGTTTTACAAAAATTCACACTTGTACTGCTCCCGGACAAATTTGTCTGACCATAGAAATCAATGGGAAAATCAGTGGGTGAGACCAGAACAAAGAGACACAATGCAGACCAAACCCATACAACACACACAGACACACACAAACGAAAATAGAAATTAATGGGTGAGACTATGACACAGCCACAATTTAGAACACAAACCACACACATCACACACATGTACACACTTACAGAACTAAATGCCTGACCCCTCTTTTGGAAGAGTTTACCCTTTCAGACAAAACATGGCATTTTGTTTTGTTTCGAAAACACATATTACCGTGCAAAGCAATTTTTCCTCACAGATTCGAGTTTACTGAATTATATTATTGAATGAAGTTTGCAAAATAAATGGTAGATAAAAAAATACTTTTATAAAAATACTTTTTTTTAAGTCTTCTCTTTGTAATACCATGGTCAGGTTTGACTGTGCATTGAGCACTACATGAGATATTGTTGCAAAAACTGAACATTTCAGAGCAAGTGGATTAAAAAAATAGCTACACTTTGACAAATAATTGTCTTTTAAAACACCTATATATACACAAATGTATAACTTGTGATAACATCTATTAATTACGTTACAGCAGTGGGTTACAGACACCATTTAACAATAAGGTAAACGCTGAGGCCACCTACTGGCTATACTTGACATTGCTATGAAACTGATACATTTTGTCATGTTTTTCCAGCAGAACACTCCTAATGCATGACACCTAGCAACCTTTTAATAAATATTCAACTTTGCTTCTTATTTTATATAAAAATGTAATGGTGTAATTTGAGCTAACTGAGTTCTAAATCCATAAAGTGTTACTCCAATATGAACAGAACAAAAGGGTTAAATATTTTCTTCTTTAAATAGCTTCAAAGCTACTTAAGGTTAGGTAAGGTTAACCAGAATGTTTTAGGTATATCAGTACCTGTAATCACATAAAAAACCACAGCTGTCAAAGGCATCCAAAGATATCTGACATTTCTCAGCAAGAGGTCCAAGGATAACCGAGGCTTCATGGAATCTTCCGAAACGAGGATAAAACATTACCAGAGCAATGTTTTAATGGTGTACAAATAAATGTCAGCAACATTCCCTTTGTGAGCGTGAACAAGTGTAACGTGTTGTTTCTTTGTATGTAATACATGTGCTCTTTACTCACCATGACATTTGTCCTCAGGATCACCCCAGAACAACTCCCTGCACTCCTCACATGTCCTGCCTCCAAAACCGGGCTCACAGGAGCACTGACCTGACAGCTGAGATAATTGGACACACATGGAAAACAGTGTTCAGTCTGACAAGAACGTATTTAGGATTTATTTTGTCAACTGTTGATGGGTAAATTTAGGCCCTGTTTGCATGTGGTATTCACACTTATAATTCAGATGTTAATAAATCAATACCAGGTATAAACAGGGCCTTATCTGTGTGTTCATACCAGGTCACAAGAAGAACTGTAGGAGTGTTCAGGGTGGCAATTACAGGGTTGGCATCCTTTTCCACTGTTGATGTTCCATGTGTTGGGCGCACAGCGGTCACACTGCTGACCCTCAACGCCGGGCAGACATGGGCACTGCCCACTAATTCTATCACAGTCACATAGACCATCAGTACAGCTGTGCCTGACACTACCCACTGAATGGCACACACACCCTGAACACGAAACGAAGAGAATATAGGCCTTGGACAATTTGATAAATACACACATGCTTTACCATGCATGAAACACATATGCACAGATCTCAAGGGTGCATATCACACATACCAAAACACACACAGAGAGCGTGGGAGAATGCAAGGACTTTTAAACATAAACACAGACACAAATATGCAGGTAGTTGATGCATAAAATTTACATGGATTGTTTTTATTTTTTTATCAACATCAAGATTTTAGGTAAAAATGTATATGACTATAATAGGGAAAGTGTAAACCATGTAACTGGTCATTACTTTAAGTTTTGTTTTTTTAAAATACATTTTGCCATCTTTAGTTTATTTATGGCAGAGGTTATTTGCACTAAGTGTAAAGAAAAACATATTTTTTGCACTAAGTGCAAATAGTCTTAGATGCTATTTGCACTCTAATGCAAATAGTGGCAGATACTATTACACTACACCTACACCCTAAAGAAACTCCTACCCCTAAACCTAACCATATCTTACAAAAATTAACCATGGTTTTACTACAGTGACCATAGGATCACCATGGTATTTTTCTAGTAAAATCATAGTAACCACAAAATTAAACATGGTTACTATATTAACGATATATCACTGTAGTAACACCATGGTTAATTGCATCCACTTTAAACCCCTCTCTCAACTCCCCGACTTTCACTGTGACCAAATCACTGTGAGGAATTGCTTTTATTTATTGCTATAAGTAGTATTATAGGAAATATTAAAAGTGGAGACATGGAAAAAAGCATGACAAAAGGTGGGATTTGAATCCGGATCTTCAGCATGAAAAAACACATTTGCACCGCTGTTTCACCCTGAGCCACTACATCGGCACACAAGGGTGCAGTTTGTCATAGACTCCTGTGTTTATAGAGTGCAAATAGTAACTTAGTCCTCAATTCTCTTAACCCACTAAACGTGTAACCCGTTAACCAGTTCAATGTCTCTAACCCATCGCGGAAAATTCAAATATGCCCACATTCATTTAACCGGCAATTGACCCCTAAAAAATTTGTCATGGCTGTCTTCAGCTTGGTCTCAGCAATGGTGGAAGGAGTTAGTGTAAATAGCCTTTGCCAACAAGATGGGCTATTTGCACTTAGTGTAAACAGACACTCTGTTTATTTATACTAAGCACTTTATTGGACAAGGAGGGAATAAACAATATGTTTTGCATTCCATCGTAATAGTTTGCCTTCCCTTGCAATACGTTTTGTGGTCCCTTGTAATAGTTTGCAATAAGTTTTGTGTTTCTTTGCAATAGTTTGCAATCCCTCGCAGTAGTTAATTTTCCCTTGCAATACATTTTGCATTCCCTCAAAACAGTTAGCATTCCCTGAAAATAGTTTACGTTAGCTCCCAATAGTTTACGTTCCCTCACAGTAGTCTGTGTTCCCTTGTAATTGTTTGTGTTCCCCCACAATAATTTGTGTTCCCTCGCAATAAGTTTTGCATTCCCTTGCAATAGTTTGTTCCCTCGCAATATGCTTTGCATTCTCCCACAATAGATTGCGTTCCCTCACAATAGTTTGTTTCCTCGCAAAAAGTTTTTCATTACCTTGCAAGGTTTTGCATTCCCTCACCATAGTTTACATTCCCTCGCAATAAGTTTTCCATTCCCTTGCAATAAGTGTTTTATTCCCTCACAATTGTTTGTTCCCTCGCAATAAGGTTTGCATTCCAAGCATTAGTTTGTGTTCCCTCGCAATACGTTTTGTGTTCCCCCACAATAGACTGCATTCCCCCACAACAGTTTACGTTCCCTCACAATAAGTTTTGCATTCCTTTGCAATAGTTTTGCTTTCCCTCGCAATAATTAATTTTCCTTCGCAATACATTTTGTGTTCCTTCACAACAGTTTGTGTTCCCGACAATAGTTTACGTTATCTCCCAAAAGTTTTCCATTCCCACACAACAGTTTGCATTCCCTTCCAATAAATTTAGCCATCCCTCGCAATAAATTTTCCATTCCCTCACAATAGTTGTTCCCTCGCAATACATTTTGCGTTCCATCGCAATACATTTTGCGTTCCCTCACAATAGTTTTGTTCCCTCGCAAGTTTACATTCTCTTGCAATAGTTTGTGTTCCCTCGCAATAAGTTTTGTGTTCCTTTGCAATAGTTTTACTTTCCCTCGTAATAGTTGATTTTTCCTCGCGATACATTGTGTTCCCTCACAACAATTTGCATTCCCTGACAATAGTTTACTTTATCTCCCAATAGTTTTGCGTTCCCACACACTTGTTTGCGTTCCCTTACAATATGTTTTGCCATCCCTCGCAATAAATTTTGAGTTCCCTCACAATAGTTTACATTCTCTTGCAATAGTTTGTGTTCCCTAATAATACGTTTTGAGTTTCCTCACAATAGTTTGTTCGCTCACAATAATTTATGTCCCCTCTCAATAGTTAACGTTCACTCGCAATAGTTTGTGTTCCCTTACAATAGTTTACGTTCCCTCGCAGTAGTTTGTGTTTGTTTACAATAGTTTACGTTCCCTCGCAATATGTTTTGCATTTCCTTGCGAATGTTTACGTTCCCTTGCAATAGTTTGTTCCCTCACAATAAATTTTGCATTCCCTTGCAATAGTTTGCGTTCCCATGCTATAATTTGCGTTCCCTCGCAATAGCTTGTGTTCCCTTGCAATAGTTTGTTCCCTCGCAATAAGTTTAACATTCTTTGCATTAGTTTTTGGTCCCTCGTAATAGTTTACGTTTCCTTGTGCTTTAGAAGAATGGCAAAACAAAGCGTGGGCACACTGTGTCATCAAAGGATGTGAAACTCGGACTAGAAACTGGTCAATTTAGTGTTAAGAAATCAACCTCAGGCAAGTCATTTGGGCATCCATGTCACACGTCATCCGATAATAGCATTAACAGAAAAATAAAACTTTCTTTGTTTACACTTGTCTATTTGTATGGCTTTTGCCCAATGTGAAAAACAAATGCGGGATTTCGGGAATTGGAGCCATTGTTAAGAAAATCACTGCAGGCAGAGAGCTGGTGAACATGTCGTAAAATTCAGCAGGAGCATCCGGGTGCGGGATAGAAACTTGTGGGAGCGTGTGGGAGTGGGATGGAAAAAACAGTCCTGCGCAGACCTCTATTTGTGTTCTCTTGTAATAATTTGTGTTCCCTTGCAACAACTTTTGCATTCTCTTGCAATACTTTACTATAGTGGAACCATTATAATTTTTTGTTAAGGCATGTTTTTTGGTGGAAACCATGGTTCCCTATCTGTCACTCACCCGATGTTGTGTTGATCTAGTGACACTAGGGGTTGAACTTGGGAGCCCCAATCACCTCTGATAAGGCCAATGAAAATTGGCGAGTGGAATTTCCACTCCCCCAGACATACGGGTATAAAAGGAGCCGGCTTGCATTCACTCATTCAGATTTGTTCTTTGGAGCCAATCAGTGTGAAGCTGAAATTCCACTGGCATTCCTTTCACCTCTGCAGTGACTAGGCTGTTGAATATATGGCGCATTTTACAGTGGGTTCTCTCTTCTCGCACAGATAAGTGCAGAGAATGCCCCTGGGTGCGTCGGCAGCCACAATAAAAGAGTTTAATTCTCTAAAAGAGTAAGCACTGGTGGAAAGCGTCTTTTTAAAGATGACTTTCCGTTTATGTGCAGTTCCTGGGTGCGGTCTCTATCTTTCTGCTTCTGACGGCCACAATACCTGTCTCACGTGTATGGGTCGTAGTCATGCTGAGACAGCATTCATGGATGGTTCATGTTCTCACTACGAGAACATGACCATGGCAATGTTGCGGTCACCTCTTTCTTTCTTTCATAGAGGTAAAGCCACTCCAACCGCTCCCTGCCCTGGTCCTTCTGCTTACACGCACAAGGCCGCGACAGCTAGCGCTGGGTGTGATTTGGGGGCTTCAATGGGAGCATTTTCGCTTGGGATAGGTGCTCCATATGTGGTGGTTCCCTGTCGGTAATCCCATATGAGGTGTTTTCCACGGTATGGTTTCCCTGACGGTAAACCTGTGTCCTCCCTTGGGCAGAGCTCTGCTCTGCCACCAGTCGCCATGCTTCTAGAGCTCCTCCCTTCCAGGTAGGACCTACCGCAGGACTCCTTTCCATGTGTGGTCCAAATGTTAACCTCCCTTCAGGTAGGATGTGGTCTCCACGGTGTCCTTTTATCCATGGGGGAAAAGAACATCTTCCCCGGCGCGAATATATCTTGGTCCCAGCTAAGTGAATTTACATTAAAAAAAAAAAAAAGAAAAAGAGAGAAAGGCCGAAACAGCTAATGCGACCTATTCCCTTTGTAAGTACGTCTCCCGCCTCCCCCCTTGGGGTACGAGGGACTATGCGATTTATGTGGGGCGTTGGGAAGGTTACGATGGGGCTGTGTGCACTTGTTACCCGACACGTGGTAGCCTGCCTACATCTGCACCGCCGATCCACGTAACACAGTTCAGCTGGTCGTGGCATTGTGTATAGGGACCCCTAGTTTCACTACATCGACACAACGTCGAGTGAGTGACAGATAGGGAATGTCTCGGTTACTGTTGTAACCTCTGTTCCCTGATGGAGGAATGAGACTTTGTGTCCCTCCTGCCACAACACTGAACTACTCGCTGAAATGGCCGGCTCCTCAGAACAAACCTGAATGAGTGAATGCAAGCCAGCTCCTTTTATACCCATATGTCCAGGGGAGTGGCATGCAAATTCCACTCGCCAATTTTCACTGGCCTTTTCTCAAATATCAGAGGTGATTGGGGCTCCCAAGTTCGACCCCTAGTGTCACTACATCGACACAAAATCTCATTCCCTCCATCAGGGAACAGAGGTTACAACAGTAACCGAGACGTTTTAAAAACAATACTTGTACCACAAATTAACCATGGTGTTACTGTAGTAAAACTTTCTTAACCATGTTTTCTTTTTTGTTTAATGACTATGATTTTGTTTTAACATAGTTTTGGTTTTCCTGAATTATTAGTATAGTTTTACTATGAATATTATAGTTAAATTATGGTTACAGTAGTAAAACCATGGTAAATGTTGTGGTTACTATGGTTTTACTAAAAATACATAAATTCAACTACGGTTACTGCAGTAAAATCAAGGTTAATTAAGGGTTGAATAAAGCTATTGTGCCTTTGCAAGGGAACCCAAAATAATTGCGAGGTAACGCAAAATTTATTGTTAGGGAATACAAAATTTATTGTGAGGGAATGCAAAATTATTTCAGAAAATAAACTCTGTCCCTATCCTCAAAGGGGCTCTGCACATTTTAAATGGTCCTAAGGTGTGAAAATTGCCTTTTTAGAAATAAAAATATTAATAAATATTTGTTCATAAAAGCTGCATACATAATACTGATAATCACTATTATAAAATAACTATTATAAAACTGCAATCTTCTTCTTCTTTCGGCTGCTCCTGTTAGGGGTCGCCAGAGCGGACCATCCATGATCCGCTTATTTGAATTGACATAGGTTTTACACCGGATGCCCTTCCTGATATTATAAAACTGCAATAATAATAATTAATAAAGAATAAGAACAATGCGGTTTAAAATAATTTTAGATGGAGTATAGCATGTCACACCACATGACAACTTTTTAAAAAGTATTTCATGCCAACTACACATGCGTAGACATGTAGCCAATCAAAAGCATTAATGCATACTTACTTCTGCAGTTCTGTGTAAGGGCATCTCCATAGTAACCGTACATACAGAACTGGCATGCAATGCCAACTGTGTGAAACAGGCATTTGAGACAGACGCCAGTGCGGGCGTCACAGGACTCCGGGTCTTGTAAGTTAATGTTGCCATTACATTGGCATGGGTGGCACCGCCCACCTGGCACCTGAGGGTTACCGTAGTAACCGGGGGCACATTCCTCACACCTGTATCCTTTATAACCTGGGCTGCAAACGCAGACTGTTTGAAGGGAGTGAGGATTTTGGTAACAGCTCTCAGCAAACTGCCTGCCACTTCCTGGTCCATCAGGACACATACAGGGGCGACACTGCTCTCTGGAACCCAATGATGGATTGCCATGATAACCACTCACACATCTGGAGGAGAGAGTTTCAGGAAAAGTGTTGGTTCAGGAAGTGCTCTCATTAGGTAATGCTAATTGACTTATAAAAAATTAAACCTTATAAAAGAGCTATTTCACATTGTAAAGCTTATTAATTAGGATAAGTGCTATGCAACAACAATAGCAGAGCCATATACCTTCAGGAAAGTAAGGCATGTTACATTTATAAGAAATATGGATGTGAAATCATTACATGGATGTGAAAGCATTAATGTAGCTCACTAAATACAGTACTTTTATGTATTTCACTAAGGATTTTGCCACATATCAATTAAAGTGGTAACACTTTAAGGTTATATTTGATAACAAGTAAATGCTTTAGGTATTATGAACTAACAGTTAACAATAATTATTTACAGCATTTACTAATCTTATTTAATGTTAATTAATACAAATACAATTGTTCATTGCATAACTAATGTTAACATATCCTTTAATTAAAGAAATGTAGTATATGTTGAAATGAACATTAACCAAGATTGAAAAGCAGAAGTATTGTTAATTTTTCATGTTAACAAATGTAATTAACATCATGGTTACTTTCGTAACCTCTGTTCCCTGATGGAGGGAACAAGACATTGTGTCGATGCAGTGACACTAGGGGTCACTCTTGGGAGCCCCAAACACCTCTGCTTTTTTGAAAAAAAGCCAATGGGAATTGGCGAGTGGAATTTGCATGCCACTCCCCCGGACATACGGGTATAAAAGAAGCTGGTGTGCAACCACTCATTCAGGTTTTGTGCTGAGGAGCCGAGACCAGGTCCCAGCCATTTCAGCGGGTAGTTCAGCATTGTGGCAAGAGGGACGCAACGTCTCATTCCCTCCATCAGGGAACGGAGGTTACGAAATTAACCATGACATTCCCTATCTGTCACTCACTCGATGTTGTGTCGATGTAATGACACTAGGGGTTCCTATAAAAAAATGGCACAACTATCAGGCCGTCACGTTCCTGAAGGACCGTTCGACGCTCAGAGCATTGGAGGAGGTTACAAGTCGACTGCCAGGGACAGGCTAGCCCAGCCGAGGCACCTTTTCCTCTTTTTTCTCCCCAAAAAGAGTGGAATTTGTTAACTGACTGGGAGCCATAAGTGTCTACGTTGGGGGTGGTCCCTCCCAAGGGGAAGACACCGTGGAGACCACACCCGCCCAAAAAGGGGGGGGGGTATTTTGAGTGGGATACGTCACATGGTCTTACCGAGTCTTGTCGGAAGTATGTCATGTGGAGATTCTACAAAGCATGGCGACCGGGGGCAGAGGGGCCTCTGCCCAAGGAAGACGCAGTTTACCGACAGGGAAACGATTTTGCGGAAGATGTCACATGGGGTCGCCTTCGGGGAACCAGCACATGTGGAGCACCTACCTCAGTACAGGGCCTCATTAGCGCATGTACTGGGCCGGCAGTGAGTTTCTCCGCAAACTCAACTGCCAGAGGGTTAAGGAGGAAAGTCATCCAGGGATCACAGTCTGTGAACACTACTGGGAGTCAAGAGCGCACGTCTTCACCTCAAGGAAGGGGAAAGGCGCTATGCGCAAGCGGTACAGCCAGCCAGCTGTCCCGGAACTTACCTGCTCGTGCCTGCCAATACACGGGACGAGATCGGCTCAACTCGGAGATTGAAGTACCTCGCAAATGTGTTGGGTGCTGCCCAGCCTGCTGCTCTGCATATGTCTGACAAAGAGGCGCCACTGACCAGGGCCCAGGAGGCCACCAAACTCCTGGCAGAGTGGGCCCATAACCCCGCAGGGGGTGGCACATCCTTAGCCTGATATGCCATTGCGATGGCATCAATGACCCAGTGGGAAATCCTCTGTTTGGAGACAGCGCTTCCTTTCCGCTGTCCATCAAAGCAGACAAAGAGCTGCTCAGAGCTTCTAAAGCTCTGCGTGCGATCCAAATAGATGCGTAAAGCTCGCACCGGACACAGCAACACCAAGGCTGGATCTGCCTCCTCCTGGGGCAGCGCTTGCAGGTTCACCACCTGATCCCTAAAAGGGGTCGTGGGAACCTTGGGCACATAGCCCGGTCGGGGTCTCAGGATCACGTGAGAGTAACCCGGACCAAACTCCAGGCACAATTAGCTGACAGAGAACGCCTGCAGTTCCCCTACCCTCTTGATGGAAGTGAGCGCAGTCAGGAGGGCAGTCTTCAAAGAGAGTGCCTGACTCCAAGGGCTCAAAGGGAGCTCCCTGTAGACCCCTAAGGACTACAGAAACGTCCCACTAGGGGAAGAGGCACGGTCTGGAGGATTCAACCTACTAGTGCCTCTCAAGAACCTGATGATCAAGTCATGCTTCCCCAAGTACTTACCATCCCCAAGTACTTGCAACCACTCATTCAGGTTTTGTGCTGAGGAGCCGAGACCAGGTCCCAGCCATTTCAGCGGGTAGTTCAGCATTGTGGCAAGAGGGACACAACATCTCATTCCCTCCATCAGGGAACGGAGGTTACGAAATTAACCATGACATTCCCTATCTGTCACTCACTCGACGTTGTGTCGATGTAATGACACTAGGGGTTCCTATAAAAAATGGCACATCAGGCCGTCACGTTCCTGAAGGACCGTTCGATGCTCAGAGCGTTGGGGGAGGTTACAAGTCGACTGCCAGGGACAGGCTAGCCCAGCCGAGGCATCTTTTCCTCTTTTTTCTCCCCAAAAAGAGTGGAATTTGTTAACTGACTGGGAGCCATAAGTGTGTACGTTGGGGGCGGTCCCTCCCAAGGGGAAGACACCGTGGAGACCACACCCGCCCAAAAAGGGGGGGGGGGTATTTTGAGTGGAATACATCACATGGTCTTACCGAGTCTTGTCGGAAGTATGTCATGTGGAGATTCTACAAAGCATGGCGACCGGGGGCAGAGGGCGTATTTGCATAGTCCAGGGGGCCAGCTGTGTGCCAGCGTGTCTATACAGAGGGGTGCCTCGGTCAGGGTGTACCAAAGCGGGCAGTGGGAGGATTCCTGGGAAGCAAACAGGTCTACCTGTGCTCAACCGAATCAACTCCAAATCAGCTGGACCACCTGGGGGTGGAGTCTCCACTCTCCCCCGAGCGTAACCTATCGTGACAGCACGTCCGCTGTGGTGTTCAGGTCACCCGGGATGCGAGTGGCTCGTAGCGACTTGAGGCGCTGCTGACTCCAGAGGAGGAGACGGTGGGTGAGTTATGACATGCAACGGGAGTGTAGACCGCCTTGATGGTTGATGTACACTACCGTTGCTGTGTTGTCTGTCCGGACCAACACGTGCTTGCCCTGGATCAATGGCCGGAACCTCCGCAGGGCGAGCTGTACTGCCAACAACTCCGTTGCATACGGCACCCCAGCCCGTCTTGGAGGCGGCTGTTGTAACCACAACGTGCCTGGAGACCTGCTCTAGGGGAACCCCTGCCCATAGAAATGCAAGGTCAGTCCAAGGACTGAAGAGGCGGCGAAGATCGGCGTGATGGCCACGCGATGTGTCCCGTGGCACCATGCCAATCTTGGGACTTGAGTCTGAAGCCAGTGCTGAAGCGGTCTCATATGCATCAACCCAAGCAGTGTGGCCACCACTGAGGATGCCATATGCCCCAGAAGCCTCTAAAAAAGTTTCAGTGGAACCGCTGTCCTCTGTCTGAACGCCTTCAGACAGTTCAGCACTGACTGTGCACACTCGTTCGTGAGGCGCGCCTTCATCGAGACTGAGTCCAACTCCAAACCGAGAAAAGAGATGCTCTGAACCGGGGAGAGCTTGCTCTTTTCCCAGTTGACCTGAAGCCCCAGTCGGCTGAGGTGCCAGAGCACGAGGTCCCTGTGTGCGCACAGCAACTCTTGAGAGTGAGCTAGGATTAGCCAGTCATCGATATAGTTGAGGATGCGGACGCCCACTTCCCTTAGCGGGGCAAGGGCTGCCTCTGCGACCTTCGTGAAGATGCGAGGGGACAAGGACAGGCCGAAGGGGAGGACCTTGTACTGGTACGCCTGGCCTTCGAAGGCAAACTGCAGGAAGGGTCTGTGTCGAGGTAAGACCGAGACGTGGAAGTACGCGTCCCTCAGTTCTACTGCCACGAACCAATCTTGATGCCGGATGCTTGCTAGAATGCGTTTTTGCGTCAGCATCTTGAACGGGAGTCTGTGCAAAGCCCGGTTCAGTACTCACAGGTCCAGGATTGGTCAAAACCCACCGCCTTTCTTCGGTACAATGAAGTAAGGGCTGTAGAACCCTTTCTTCATCTCGGCTGGAGGAACAGGCTCTATTGCGCCCTTGCGCAGAAGGGTCGCGATCTCCGCACGCAAGGTAGCGGCATTCTCGCCCTTCACCGAGGTGAAGCGGATGCCACTGAACCTGGGCCTGGCGAACTTAATCGCGTCGTGATGGGTTGGAAAGTGCGAGCCACGCGCCCAAACTCCGGGCGAGGGGGACCAAGGGAATGATCACATCGGACGTACCGGTGGGTGGGGCCTCGCGGCGGGGCAGAGCTCGAGGTGCCACATCGAGGGTACTCGAGCCCCATGGCCGTGCTGAGTCCAGGGACATCGAAGCACTTTCCTGGCTCCTACCGCCCACCATAAGATTGGCTGAGGAGGGGGGAGGAGGAATCTTGTCCCCGTAGTCCACCGGAACCAATCACGTATGGGCGTGTTTGTGCCACAGCTGGGTGCACAGGGGCGGGGTGTCCGCCACTGGAGCGCCATACCTGCAAAAATGGGACGGTGGACGGTGGTCGTGACGACGGCTGTGCGCAGCAGACATGTGACCCAGGAAACGAGAAAACCACTGTTCTGTCGAACTTTTGGGTACCACAGCCTCTTGGGCATGCGGCAAAAAATGAAACAAAGGATTCTCCTCCCAGCCCTCCACCGGGGGATGGAGTGGTCTGTTCACCAGCTCCAGAGAAGCAGGTCTCCTCCCCCTGGGTCACCTGTCTCAGGGGTGCTTTGAAGCCTTCCTCAGGTTCTTAGTGGCCGGCCGTGAAACGGGTGGCATCTGCTTCCTGCTTTGGGCTCCATGCCAGGGCCGGGCCACAGGGGCGGGCTTCGGTGGAGCCAGTGTCGTTGCTGCAGGAGGACGCTCTTGGCGATGAGCAGACGGGGTATGGGGTCTTAAGCCGCGCTGGGGCAGGATGTGTTGTATGGCCTCCGTCTGCTTCTTCACCGCCAAGAACTGCTGGGCAATGTCCTCGACAGTGTTGCCGAACAGGCCAACCTGGGAGATGGGGCGTCAAGGAACCGTGCCTTGTCAGCCTCTCGTATCTCAACCAAGTTGAGCAAAAGATGGTGCTCCTGGACCACCAGGGTGGACATCGCCTGCCCGAGAGACCACGGCGTGACCTTCGTCACCCGGAGAGTGAGGTCGGTCACCGAGCGCAGTTCCTGCATCAATCCCGGGTCAGAACTACCCTTGTGCAGCTCTTTTAGTGCCTTTGCTTGGTGTACTTGCAGGAGAGCCATGGCATGAAGGGCGGAGGTGGCTTGTCCAGCGGCACCATAGGCCCTAGTCGTCAGGGATGAAGTAAACCTACAGACCTTGGACGGGAGCATTGGGTGCCTGCGCCAGGTGGTGGCGCTCTGCGGACACAAGTGCACCGTGAACACCTTATCCACCTGGGGGATCACCGAATACCCCCTGGCCGCTCCACCATCGAGGGTAGTGAGAGCGAGGGAGCTGAAAGATCAGGACAGGGCAGTAAAAGGTGCCTCCCAAGATCTTGTCAGCTCCTCATGCACTTCCAGAAAGAAAGGAACCGGGGCGGGGCGTGGCTGTGTACGGTGCCCCGAGCCCAGGAACCAATCATCGAGCCGCGAGGGTTCAGGGGAGAGTGGAGGGTTCCCAAAAGATGAAGCCCAGCCGAAGCCTCTGTGTCCGACTGGACGAGCCCGCTCTCCGATGCTGCGCTTGATAACTCATCGATAACTCATCGTCTTCCTGGGCTCCGAACAAGAGGTCGAACTTGCCCTGAGATGAGCGGGCGGACTTGTCCGAGCACCCGACCGGGGCAAGCGAGCGTGCTGGGGAATGGGAGGTCTGTGGGGGGATACCCGGCGGAGGTGGTCCCATTGATGTCCGCAAATCGGCCCCAGTGCTAACCGACGTGGCCTCAAACCCGTAGGTAGAAGGACCGGTGCGAAAGCAAGCCGCGACCGCAACGTTGCCATGATCATGTTCTCGCAATGAGGACATGACCCATCCACGAAAGATGTCTCCACGTGGGCAGCGCCCAGACACATAAGACAGCGATCGTGGCCGTCAGAAGCGGAGAGATAACGACCGCAACCAGGAATAACACACAAACGGAAAGGCATCTTTAAAAAGACGTTCCCTATGCCGCTCTTTTTGTGAATGAAAATATACTTTTTTAGAAAATACTTTCTTTTTTCGCTCTGCCGAAGCGCCCAGGGGCATTCTCTGCACTCCACGGGTGCAGAGGGGGAGAAGCCGCTGAAATGCGCCGTAAATCCAGCAGTTTTGAGGTGCGTCTTTGGAGGGAATTGAATTCAGTGCACTGAATACAACGCTCGGCTCCGAAGAGAAAATCTGAATGAGTGGTTGCATGCCAGCTCTTTTTATACCCATATGTCCGGGGGAGTGGCATGCAAATTCCACTCGCCAATTCCCATTGGCCTTTTTTCCAAAAAAGCAGAGGTGTTTGGGGCTCCCAAGAGTGACAGATAGGGAACTAATGTTAACGAATCTTATTGTAAAGTGTTAACATATTATTTATAATTTATTAATTTAATGTTAATAAATACCCAATCATTTATTGTTAGTTCATGTTAGTTCATAATGTATTCTCTGATGTTAACATATACAGCTTAATTATTTTTTTAATCAATATACAGTATGTAGTAAATTAACAGTAACCAAGATCTAAGTGTTTTCAAAAATGTGTTCAATGTTAGTTCATGTTAACTTATATGGGTAACTAATGTTAACAAATACAACCTTTTTGTTAAGTGTTTCCATTTTGTTTGTAATTTAATTATCTAATATTAATTAATAAAAATATTATTGTTCTTTGTTGGTTCATGTCAGTTCATGTTGCATTCATGTTAACACATGAAAAATAAATGAAAAAAATGTTCAGAACTTCTTAAACTACTTCAAAGAGTTCTCATCAAAAATCCTCCACGCGCAGCAATGACAGCTTTGCAGAGCCTTGGCATTCTAGCTGTCAGTTTGTCCAGATACTCAGGTGACATTTCACCCCATGCTTCCTATAGCACTTGCCATAGATGTGGCTGTCTTGTTGGGTACTTCTCGTGCACCTTACAGTCTAGTTAATCCCACAAAATCTCAATGGGGTTAAGATCCATAACACTTTTTTCCAATTATCTGTTGTCCACCGTCTGTGATTCTTTGCCCACTCTAACCTTTTCTTTTTGTTTCAAAAGTGGCTTTTTCTTTGCAATTCTCTTATTTCCCATAAGGCCTGCACCCCTGAGTCTTCTCTTTACTGTTGTACATGAAACTGGTGTTGAGCGGGTAGAATTCAATGAAGCTGTCAGCTGAAGACAGGTAAGGTGTCTATTTCTCAAACTAGAGACTCTGATGTACTTATCCTCTTGTTTTGTTGAACATCTGGCCTTCCACATATCTTTCTGTCCTTTTTAGAGCCAGTTGTCCTTTGTCTTTGAAGACTGTTGTGTACACCTTTGTATGAAATCTTCAGTTTTTTTTGACAATTTCAAACATTGTATAGCCATCATTCCTCAAAACAATGATTGACTGACAAGTTTCTAGAGAAAGCTGCTCCTGAAACCCCCAAAAAAATAAAATGGCAATAGTTCATGCCAGAGCTGGTGACCAGGGAAGTGGCTTCAGGAAGGGAGCAGGGTCCAGTAGCCTGGGAGGCAGCTCCAGGAAGGGAACGGGGTCTGGCAGCCTGGGAGGCGGCTCCAAGAAGGGAGTGGGTTCCGGCAGAGCGGTGGCCGCTGGGGACTGGACAGACGAAGAGGCGGCCACTGGGGATTGGACAGAGGCTGCTGGCAAAGGTTCAGGCTGGTTGGCGGCCTCCATGGCCATGAACACTGACAGGGGCAGGGAAACGGCCTCCGTGGCCATGAATGCTGACAGGGGCAGGGGAATGGCCTCTGTGGCCATTGGCAATGGCAGGGGAAAGGCCTCCGTGGCCGTGAGCACTGGCAGTGGCAGGGGCAGAGCCGCAGGAGTAAGAGTCTCAGGAGGAGCAGCAGACGGAGCTGAGGAGGAGGGGCGGGCAGAGCCGCAGGAGGAGGAGCGGGCAGAGCCGCAGGAGGAGTCTCAGGAGAAAGTGGAAGGGCCTCTGTCGAGGGGGTCTCCGGAACCACCAGACCTAGAAGCAGAGGGGCCTCCACTGAGGGGGTCTCCAGAACCAATTGAGCTAGGAGCAGAGGGGCCTCCGTCGAGGGGGTCTCCAGAACCACCGGAGCTAGGAGTAGAGGGGCCTCCGTGGAGGGGTTCTCCGGAACCACTGGAGCTAGGAGCAGAGGGGCCTCCGTCAAGGGGGACTCTGGAACCACTGGAGCTAAAACCATCGTGGTTGGACCACCGAGGAAGGGACCACTGGTGTAGATAGCAGAAGGTCAGCCCTTACGATGTTATCGATAAACTCCTGAAGAGACAGACGATCACAGTCTAAAAGGACCAACTTCCTCACAGGGCCATTAAGTCCCAACCAGAACATAGCTCTGAGGGATCTCTCATTCCAGTGCAATTGAGCAGCCAGATTCCAAAATCTGGAGCAATACTCAACCCTTGGGAAAGCTGCTCAATCTGTTCTGCTGGATCCATGTTTCAGATCAGTTCTTCTGTCAGAGACGAGTGAGGATCCAAATGTCCGATCAGAAAATATGCATACATACATGCATAAGTACTTTTTGAATGTGCCTGATATCACAATGAAGTGTCACAGATGAGAAGCACACACATCTCTGAAGCTCTAAGGCATATACTCTTCTAAAATAACTGACAATGCTGCTCTAAACATAATGTTTGCACTAAGATTAAATGCAAGTAATTGGCAGAAACAATGCACTTTCATTTTATTTTACTTTTTTGCACTTTATTATAATGAAGTAACACACTAATCATGCAGTTACACACTAACATAATGACCGATGTATGCAGTCATTAATTCAGAGACCCTCTCCTTGAAATCTGAACACAGTTGGTCAAAAGAAATGCATATATTACCAGGAGGTGAAGGTGCCTGTTAATATACATCTTAATACTACCAGGCAATAAACAGGGCTCACACACACACAGCAGAAGTGAGTGTGAGAAAGGCAGTGAAATCAAAACTGATGCCCTAGGTGAGAGGTCTTATTTTTTTATCTGTCAAAATTACTGACGACATTTGAAATTTGTAAATGACGTAGAATTTTCAGTTAACGCAACCCCTGTTGTGAACTCTTTTTGACATTTACACTCACCTCTCACAGTGATGGCCCATTGAGTCCAGAGGTGGCGCTGCACCACGGGGCCCATTGAGCCTAAATGCAGAACTGCACCATGAGCCCTACTGAGCCCAGAAGAAAAGCTGCACCATGAGGCCCACTGAGCCCAAAGACGGAGCTGCACTACAGAGCCCACTGAGCCCAGAGGTGGAGCTGCACCACACGGCCCACTGAACAATACTTACCTTAGAGACTTTAAAATATAGTGGGAACTCATTTGATATTTACTCTCACCTCTCACAATGATGGCCGGTGGTGTGGCCCCTGCAGTCCAAACACTCGCCCGTACGTGGGTGGCACTGGTCACTGTGTCCGTTACAGAAGCAGGGCTGGCACTGAGGGAAGCCCCAGTGGCTAGGCTTACAACTGGCACACTGGCGACCATATCCCCCTGGCACACACAAACACTGTCCCGTGGAGTGGTGGCAGAAAGCATTCTGAGAGCCAAGCGGGTCACAGTCACATGCTGAGAAGTAAATGATCAGAAAGACATGTGTTACTGTCATTTTATGCTGATGGATACATTTTTTAACTGAGTTTGTTACATGACTTTATGCATTTTTGGTCAAATGTTTTTTGCGAATGTGCGTCATGTCAAAATGTTCAGAATAAAATACTAGCATACTGATTTGTGCAGACAGTGCAGTACTCTACTATTTTTAATAAATAGATGTGGTATGTAATGATAATGTTCTTTTTTGGAACTGAGGTTCGTACAGTAAACAGAAAGGATTTTTACATACTTAAAAAAGCATCTGTGAAAATGTGTGCATGTGTGTGGAGATTATACTTACGTCTACACCCTGAAGGTCCAAACAGGTAGGTTGAAGGGGCACAGGTGTCACAGTTCCTGCCTGATACATTGGGTCGACACTGGCACCGTCCACCACTAGAGTCACAGACTGAGCTCAGAGAGCCATGCAGGTCACAACTGCACTCTATGCTCATGACATTATAGATGATTGAAAGACAAATAGAAATAAGGGAAGTTAAAAAATAGAAAACAAATAGAGAGGTCAAACAATGATTGAATGGATAAGCCTTACTCAAGTGACCCCTGGAGGTCATGTGCCTTTGTTAATCTTATCTTGATTACTATACATTAAAAATGCACGTTCCTGGTCTTTTTGTGTACAATTCATTGGTTACAAATAACCATCTGAGCGTCTCACCCAGAGCTCCATTGTGCATTAATGCAGACACACTGAAGATATAATCTCTGCAAATATCCGACAAGGGGATTTTAATGACACTCTGGCTGCGCTCCATACATCGGTACTTCTGGAACATTTCCCAGTCTGGGAACTGCCGTTGTCCTCCAGAAAACAGGTCCAGATCCTGCACCTCTGGAATTAGCACGATCTACAGAGGTCAAAAGTCAAGTCATTTGGCATGAATATTGCAATAAACCAACTGTTTTTAATAGTTGTGAGAAGTCAGTTTGATTATGGATTTGCATCGTTTATTAGTGAGTGTGTGGATATTTGTATATGTAAGCTGGTTTTGCTCTCCTCATGGAGCCGAAATTTCTAAAAATTCCACCCACAAGGATGTTAAAACTTGACAAATGAATCTTTCAAATAGACATTCAGATAGCTTCATAAAGGGTCTAAGTAATGTTATAATTCATATCTAAAAATATCCAAAGTTGTATTTTAGCACATTAGGAATGTCGCTTAAAAGATTGTTCTTTTTCATTGAATTAAAAAAATAAAGAAATTAGAAGCTACATTTAGCAAAACCTTCTTTTTGGGACGTCCTCAAGAGTATAATAATTCATAAACTAAATTTTTTATTTTTTTATTCTAAACATTTTCATTCAGTTAGGGTTAGGGGTTAGGTAAGGTTAATCTGTACTTACTGAATCGATGAATGTGTGTGGAGAGGAGTGATGGCTGTATGATGAATACAATGGGAAGCTTATTTTCACTGTGTAGTTCTGACCCTTCTCCAAACACACTGGATCAGGAAGAACCACATATCTGAAACACAAACACACACACACAATCAGAGAGTTAAATACACACTACACGTAACTACACACTAAATGCCAGTGGTTCTAAAGGGGTGGGTCATGGCCAGTGTAACTTACTGTAAATTACTCAAAAAGTAACATATTAAAATTTTTAATCACTTCTATTTAAATGTAATCAGATTACTTTGCTAATTACTTTCAGAAAATTAATCACATTACTCATTTGACATTTACGCTCACCTCTCACAGAGGCTGAGCTGCATCACAGGGCCCACTGAGCCCAGAGGCAGAGCTGCATCACATGGCCCAATGAGCCCTGATGTGGAGCTGCATCATGAGGCCCACTGAGCCCAGAGAAGGAGCTACACCACGGGGCCCATTGAGCCTAAATGCAGAGCTGCATCATGAGACCCACTTAGCCCAGAGGGGGAGCTTTAAATGTAATTAGATAAATTTGTTAATTACTTTATTAGAAAAGTAACCACAAACTCATCTGACATTTACTCTCATCTCTCAAAGTGGAGGCCTGCTCAGCCTAAATTACTCAAAAAGTAATCCACTACAAATTGTTAATTTCTTCTCTTTAAATGTAATCAGATTAATTTGTTAATTACTTAAGTTTTTACGTAATAAAAATTACGTAAATTACTATCTAAAACACTTTTCACAGAAAAGTTTTTGTTTTTCTGCTCAATAAATTCAAAATGTCCACATTTTCTTGTTCATTGTCGCTCACCCTTCAGCTGAAATGCATACAAGTGTAAAAATGTGTGCATTTAAACATATGAATTTATATTTTAAATGTATTATACACAAATATTATTATTTTAGAAATATGTAAACAGTAACTCAAGTAATTACCTTTTAAGTAAAAATTCAGTAACTGTAATTGATTACATGAAAATGTAAATGATTACAAGAGTTCAAATGTAATTATTTACACTACTTTTTTATAATAGAGTAATTATATTATAGTAACTGATTACTTTGTAATCAGATTACACACAACACTGGTTGTGACCCAAAATGTGTTGCAGGACTGTTCTGATAGGGTCACGAACTATGCTAAATGCAAATGCCAAAATGTACAGGTGTAACGTATGTTGGCTGGAACTGTTGACAATGATGACGATGACGAGGACGTGAAGATGAAGAACCCAAGTGCAGTTTATTTAGAGACCATGAAAACCATTAACCCTGACTACAAACATGAAGCAATCATAACATGAAACTTGACTATAACCAGACTAGACTTGATTTGACTTGGCTTGACTTGACCATGGCTTGACAAACACATCCGATAACATTCAATTCTCCACCAATAGACAATGCAAACATGAGGGCTTAAATACAAGACATGGGAGAACATAAACCAATGAACAAACAAAACTGATAACAAGATAATTAAACAATAAACCAATGAAAACATGACACATGAACATGGAGGGAAAACAGAAATCACATGACTAGGGAAACCGGAACACATGACATGAAACAGGAACTAGAATTTCAAAATAAGACATGAATCAACAGAATACACCTGACATATCCCCCCCACTAAGGGGTGGCTCCTGACACCCCAACACATAAACAAAACACGTAATACATGACATAATTCAAAGTCTGTAGGGAGCGGGGGGGGGGGGGGGGGTGTCTTGAGGCGTGGGGCGTGGCGTGGCGAGAAAGGGCGAGGGGCGTGGGACCAGGGCAAAGTCCGTGGGAGGTGAAGCCATGAGAGCTGTGACATGGCATGGAGCAGGCTGAAGCGTCGCTGTGACGGGGCACGGAGCAGGCCAAGGCGTCGCTGTGACGTGGCACGGAGCAGGCCGAGGCGTCGCTGTGACGTGGAACTCTGGCTCGGCGGCGGCCACGTCGTGGAACTCTGGCTCGGCGGCGGCCACGTCGTGGAACTCTGGCTCGGCGGCGGCCACGTCGTGGAACTCTGGCTCGGCGGCGGCCACGTCGTGGAACTCTGGCTCGGCGGCGGCCACGTCGTGGAACTCTGGCTCGGCGGCGGCCACGTCGTGGAACTCTGGCTCGGGATCCGCCTCTCCCACAGTGAACGGGGAACCAATGAATCGAAGGGCAAGGTCGATATATTGAGCCAGGCTGAGGGAACTGCGATCGCCAGGCATCAAAAAAGAAATGGACTCATTCAGTCCAAATCTAAAACAACCCTTGAGGGCAACCTCATCAAAGTCCACCTGGCTGGCTAGACCGCAGAAGTCCACAACACAGTCCTCCAGAGGACGATTCCCCTGACGTAAGCACAGAAGCAAAACCGCTGGGTCCATGGGAGGTCGAGTATTCTTCTGTAACATATGTTGGCTGGAACTGTTGACAATGATGACGATGACGAGGACGTGAAGATGAAGAACCCAAGTGCAGTTTATTTAGAGACCGTGAAAACCATTAACCCTGACTACAAACATGAAGCAGTCATAACATGAAACATGGCTTGACCATGGCTTGACCATGGCTTGACCATGGCTTGACCATGGCTTGACCATGGCTTGACCATGGCTTGACCATGGCTTGACCATGGCTTGACCATCACATCCGATAACATTCAATACTCCACCAACAGACAATGCAAATATGAGGGCTTAAATACAAGACATGGGAGAACATAAACCAATGAACAAACAAAACTGATAACAAGATAATTAAACAATAAACCAATGAAAACATGACACATGAACATGGAGGGAAAACAGAAATCACATGACTAGGGAAACAGGAACACATGACATGAAACAGGAACTAGAATTTCAAAATAAAAGACATGAATCAACAGAATACACCTGACAACAGGTTGCGTGACATGCCCTCATCCTCAAAAAATATAAACATATGCACAGGGATATACAATACAACCCAAACTACACCGGCGGCCAAAAGTTTGGAATAATGTACAGATTTTGCTGTTTCGGAGGGAAATTGGTATTTTAATTCACCAAAGTGGCATTCAACTGATCACAAAGTATAGTCAGGACATTGCTGATGTAAAAAACAGCACATCACTATTTAAAAAAAGTCATTTTTGATCAAATCTAGACAGGCCCCCGACAAGACAGCCACATCTATGGCAAGTGCTACAGGAAGCGTGGGGTGAAATGTCACCTGAGTATCTGGACAAACTGACAGCTAGAATGCCAAGGATGCGCAAAGCTGTCATTGCTGCATGTGGAGGATTTTTTAATGAGAACTCTTTGAAGTAGTTTAAGAAGTTCTGAAAAAAACATTTCAAATTGTAATAGTAATTTTTCACGTTATTAATGTCCTGACTATACATTGTGATCAGTTGAATGCCACTTTGGTGAATGAAATTACACATTTCACAAGAGCAAAATCTGTACATTATTCCAAACTTTTGACTGCCAGTGTACAAAAAATAAAAGCTCCAAAAATGTGTGTTGTGCAATGAATCACTGGCTGCCAAGAGCATGAAACCATTGAAATTCAAGAGACATTTAGAAACCAAAATGGTAAATTTCCCTATTCAGCCTATGCCATGTTAACAACGTAGCAAATTTTTGGGCCTATGCAGTTCATGGTAATATTAATACATCACAATGTTTGAGTTTGAGGACATTTTTGTTTACTTTTGTAGGATAAAAAATTAGAAAAGGCAATTTGGGATCGGCAAAAGGCGAATTTGAATACAGGTCGCCTGTGCTTAAAGTCAAATTCACACACATCACTTCTCAGATGAATGTATTGAATTTTTCATACTGTACTGTTTTGTCTGGTTCCATCTGATTACTGGAGTGCAAATAGCCTCACCTGGATCCAGGGTGCAATGAAACAGTCTGTTCATCACTGTATGTAGATGTACAGTGAGCTGAGGGGTAACCAGTCCTGGGCTGCTCAACAGTTACCACAACCTGCTCCCATTCGTCTGGCAACTACGAAAAATGCCAATAATATGTACTTGTTTAAGTATGTGTCTGTCCATATATGACACCTATAAGATGTAATGGCTAAGTAATAAGTTTAATATCGTTTATGTATCTTTACATTACCTGTGGTTCATAGCGGATCATTAAATTGTATTCCATAGACCGAGGGAAATTGTGAACGTCGAATCTCAGTGTTTCCCCCTCTGGTACGTTCACAAAGCCTGTACCAGTCCAGGTGGGCTTACGATCCAAAGGTAATGGTCTTTGAACCACTTTCACCGCCTGTACAGTCAATAAACAATCTGAATACTTACCCAAACTGGTTCTGCTACGTGTTTAAGGAATGTTCTGGGTTCGACAGCATATTTTAACAGAAAATAACTTCAACGTGTCCCTCAGTTTGTAAAAACATGGAAAAATATGCCTACAGAAATGCACTTACAATAAAAGTCTATGGGGCAAGTGTATCGAAGGGTTTAAAATCAGAAATATAAAGCTTAAATAAGAAGTTAAAGTGCTTATGTAAATTCTCCCGTACAAAAACGTGTGTGATTTGAGATGTAATGTTGTCTAAATCGCACTTTTAGTGGTGGGACTGCTAAAAGGACTACTTTTCTAAAAGGATGAAACTTACATGGCACAAGCTGATAGGTTATTCCACAAGTAAACTATTATGCAATCAACTTGCATACTCTAACAGTTAAATTGCCTCAGTTGTTTGCTGGTAAGATGGTTTCACTATAGCTTACTTTTCTCTCTAAAACACCCCTCCTCCCCAGCCTACTGCTGATATACATTTGGTAAGTCTTTGAATGTTTTTGGAAGAGGGGGGAGGGTTGTGTAATTGCACACACAGACCTGATACTAGCCACTAGCCAGGTAAATATAACACTGAAGATGGAGCGTCACACTCAGCATTTGACCACTAGTTTTATATAATAAATAATTTTATTTTAGACACAAATTATTAGACACAGGGCAAAACATTACTCTGCAGTGTAAACTCTGCCTTCCAAAAGTTAAAATCCTGTCCAATTCTGTGTCAGATCTACTGAAGATCTATACTGCTTGAATGTTTGATTAACTTTGCATTGCATATCTAACCAACTCCTGACAAACACATTTTAATTATTTGAATTATCCTGTGTTCCATAGAACCATGTGTCTCAATCAGATACACAGGTACTGTAGATGTCTAAACCTGCTGGGCATTACTGCCTGCTGCACATACGCCAGTGCCAGTTGTCCAGCTGCGGGGTCATCAGCCAGGAGTCACTTATCACAAATGTTTCACCCCATTAATCCCAGAACATCTCCTGGTGGTGGGGCAGTGGTCAGGGACTCCCTGCCACCACCCACAGCTGGACACCGGATCCTTTCGGTTGCCTCTCGTTCTTGATTTCCCAACAAGGCATTCCTTCATTCCCGTCTAGACAAACCATATAAGAAACCCCCAGATAAGGACCAAGTGGGTCAGCGGAAATAATTCCTCCCCACCCCTTACCTCTTCTACAACGCTGATCCAAAGATACCAATGCCTTTCAACAGGTGCTGCATTGATGTTCCAATAAACCCATGACACCAGACCTCCACAGGGTAAGTGGCCATCCTCCATTTATTTTCTGTGCACTCGCTGGTGAGATCAGCATATTCACTATGTATTTGGAAAGGTTTTCTCAATCAAACATAACAAAATGCCCAAATACACGTCATTTCGTATTCACAATCTAATCCACACATAAATGACAAACCTATTGCATTATCGCGGTAAAGTTCATTTTAGTTTCACAGATTGCTTTTGTACTCAACTTAAAAAATGTCCATGAATGCGCTTTGACAATAACTTTTGAGAGTGTTGTTTTTTTGTTACCTCACAAGGATGGCATTTGTAATTCTGAAATTGCTGGAGTAAGACCACATTTGATAAAATTCCCAGAAACCCCATCCATAATTCTGGAAACTCTCCCATAAGAAATGCATGTTTTTCTTCTAAATATGTATGTTGATGAATTATTGTTATCAGGTAAAATGTGCTTTTGTATTTCATTACCCTTTAAGGACCTTTAAGGAAACAAAATTATTTCAATTCTTATATTTTTATTAATTAATTAACTTTTGCATTTAAGCAACATTTTGTGAAAACGGTACAAGGTTATCCTACTCAAATGCATATGACAACAAATAATCAGATTAGATTACCAGAAAACAGTAATACAAAAGGTTACATTACTAATCACAGTTTTAGTCATTTAATCAGTACTTGATTACACTTCTGAAGTAATCTACCCAGCACTGCTTATTGTGCAGACCTACCATACTATAACACCATAAATGTATTCTGAGAGTTGTCATGGCTGAACTTTTAGTTGGCAAGTGGCGCTGGGGTGGTTTCAGAGAAAAAAAAAAAACTCTCGCAGTGCAAAACTGAGCAATTTAAATGTTACACAAAGAGAGAGATGCAAGTAGATTGGCTACCCGATTACAAAAGCACCAATCAGCTTACACCATGTGAGCCGCTTGTCTTAACAAGTCACATGTGAGCGAGCTGACTGGCTAATAGATAACATGCTCAAAGAAAATAACAGCTTGCACCACATTAATTTTCATGGCTGAACTTTGGTCATTTATGCATTACCGACAAATTTCTGTGCATGGGGTTTGCTCCATGTAAACAGTACTTTAAGGACAGTTACGTCATGTATTTAATGTGTATTATGTGAAAAATACTGGTTTAACCAGCTTTATATGGTCTTGACATAAGTTGAAAATTTGCACAAACAAGAGTAGTAAGCACTTTTATCACATTTGTCTCATGTTTACACCAATACTTTTGAAGTCTTGCGGCTATACTTTTGAAATAGTGTGTATTTTAACATGTATCCCAGTGCAATGCCTTACCCCATTGACTTCCTTTGTAAATGTGTTACTGCAAACACAATTTCTGCATGCTTTTAAACACTGAAGGATGAATGGAAATTGTCAGACACTTACTGGTCTGAAGGAAGCTTGCTCAGCTTCATAGGTGTAGTGGTCCAGTTCTGCAAAGAAGTACCCGGATTGCACCTGATCACAACGTCTGCCAAATATGTGCTCCTTGCATACACACTGTCCTGTCTCTGAAGAACAACTAGAGCGAGAGAAAATGTGGACTTGGATATTCAGTTTGGCTTGATTGAAATCATTTATCAGAGAATCAGCTATTCACGGTAGTCGTTACAATTATTTCGTTCTTACTTATTATTCAAAGCTCCGCCTATGTCACAGTCACATGGTCTGCAGCCGTCCATATCTGTACTGAGACCCCAGTGCTGAGGCTGAAAGGAATAATAGTGTTAGGCTTTGCTTGGAATAACATACTAGCTATGTTTCCATCCAATTTGTGAATTTACTTTATGCAAGAAAATCAAATGGAAAATAACAGTTATAACTTGATGCCACTCACATGCAACACAATGAGGTCGTGTGACAACAATGTCCCTTATTACCATTTGAAAGCATCATTGAATAATACAGTTTCAAGGTACTATTTTTTTTTAATAGTATGCAGTATACAGTGTTTACTACACACTATGAAGTAAGCAGTAAGCTAGTCCATTCAGAACATAGCCAAATCCACAAACCAAAACAAATTCACCCATAATGCTGTCTCACCAGACACTGGTCACAGTTTTGTCCAGTAACAAGACGTTTACAGTAACAGCTTCCTGTCTGTATATCACAGGGACGTCCTGCTGGGAGTGTGCCGAGAGCATTACAGCTGCATGCTGGGGCACAAAAGAAAAAATAACACAGACTTGATCATGCTAACTGATTACAGACAAACAGAAAGTCTTTCACAGGTCAAAGCCTTAAAGAATGTGTATGTAACTCACGCCGACAGCCCAATGGATCATCGCTGAGGCCATATTGTCCTTTCTTACAGTGGTCACAGCGTTCTCCCTCCACATTAGCTTTGCAGCGACACTGTCCAGCAATCATACCTCTGAGCACATCCGTAGCACTGTCACATAAGCCTTCATTCAGAGACCCTCGTGGGTCACAGTCACAGGCTAAACACAAACACACAGATTACACAAATATTAAAATCAAAACTGTTATTTGAAGGAGTATTTCAGGTAAAATACAACTTAAACTATAAGGAAATGCTCTCTATTACCACATGAAATAATTTAGTCTTGTCCCTCAGTTTATAAAAACAACCAAAAATGAGGTTTTAAGTAATGTACTTACAATGGAATTCTATGGGGCAAGGTATTCAGAGGGTTCAAAAGCAGAAATATGCAGCTAATATTTTTTGTTAAATCATTTAAACAAATTCACTGAGCAAAAGGTGCTCCTTATTTGATCTGTAAAGTTGTCTAAATCATCCTTTAGTCTAAATCATCCTACCGACATTATCTGTGACATGCTGTCGATTTCCACAGAACATATATCAGCTCCTCGCTTAGACTGTAAAACAAAATACAGTAAGGTACCAAAAATCTTCTTCCAGCTGCTCCTGTTAGGGGATGCCACAGCAGACCATCTATAATCTGCATATTTGACTTGGCACAGGTTTTACACCAGGTGCCCTTCCTCATGCAACCCCCAGTGGCTGGGGGACTCTCACTCACATCTACAGGGCAATTTAGAGTCTTCAGTTCACTTAACCTGCATGTTACTGGACTTGTGGGGGACCTGGAACCAGAGCACCTGGAGGAAACCTATGCAAATACAGGGAGAACATGCAAACTCCACACAGAAAGGCCCAGTTGACTCGAACCCAGGACCTTCTTGTTGTGAGACAACAGGGCTAACCGCTGAGTCACCATGCCACTCATACAGCACCAAAAATAAAACATTAACATGAGACTAATGTGATAGAATTACTTACTAACCTTCTCTGTGCAAAACAGTGTTTGGGAAGCTACTTTGAAACTGTAGTTTGACAAGCTACAAACTACTCACACTATAAAGTAGTTAAGCTACAGTCAAGCTACTCTTTTGAAAAAGTAGTTAGCTACTCTATAAGTTACTATCAAAAAGTTGCTAACTATAGTGCTGTGGAGAAGTATTTCCCCCCATACTGATTTCTTCTGTTTTTGTGTATATCTCATACTAATTTGTTTCAAAAATTCAAACAAAATCTAACATAAAACAAAGGCAATCTGAGTAAACACAAAATACAGTTTTTAAATGATAATGTTATTTATTGAAGAAAAAGGTTATCCAATACCAACTGGGCCTGTGTGAAAAAGTATTCCCCCCCCCCCAACCCCCCAACCCCTAGTCCATGGGGTTTAGCTGGACTAGACACACCCAGCCCTGATTACTGCCAGCCCTTTTCAATCAAATCAATACCTAAACAGAACTTTTTCAGCAGCATGAAGTTGGCTATAAGGTCTCACCCAGTAGCACACTATGCCATGGTCAAAAGAAATTCCAGAAATGATGAGGAAAAAGGTGATTGAAATACATCAGTGTGGGAAGGGTTACAAAGCTATTTCAAAGGCTCTGTGATTTCAAAGAACCACAGTGAGAGCCATTATCTCCAAATGGAGAAAACTTGGCACAGTAGTGAACCTTCCCAGAAGTGGCCGACCTTCCAAAATTCCTCCAATAGCATAGCGACGACTCATCCAGGAAGTCACAAAAAGCCAAGGACAACTTCCAAGGAACTGCAGGCCTCTCTCGCATCAATAAAGGTCACTGTCCATGACTCCACTACCAGAAAACCACTGCTGACCCAGAAGAACACAAAGGCTCTTCTGAATTTTGCCAAAACGCACTTTGATGATCCTCAAAGATTTTGGGAAAATGTTCTGCAGACTGATGAGCTGAAAGTTAAACTGTTTGGAAGACAGGGGTCCTGTTATATCTGGTGTAAATCAAACACACAATTTCAAAAAAAGAACATCATACCTACGGTCAAGCATGGTGGTGGTAGTGTGATGGTATGGAGATGCTTTGCTGCTTCAGGGCCAGGACAACTTGCAATAATTGAGGGAAACTGAATTCTGAAAATCAGAATACCAGAAAATCCTAAAGGAGAACATCCGATCATCAGTCCGTGAGTTGAAGCTCAAGCGCAACTGGATTATGCAGCAAGACAATGATCCAAAGCATAGGAGTAAGTCCACCTCTGAATGGCTCGAAAAAAGCAAAATTAAAGTTTTGGAGTGGCCAAGTCAAAGTCCTGACCTGAACCTGGTTGAGATGCTGTGGCAGGACCTTAAAAAGGCAGTTCATACTTGAAAACCCTCCAATGTGGCTGAACTAAAGCAGTTCTGCAAAGAAGAGTGGACCAAAATTCCACCACAGCTTTGTGAAAGACTGATCTCCAGTTATCAGGAGTGTTTGGTTGCAGTTATGGGTGGCACAACCAGCTATTAAGTTTAAGGGGGCAGTTAGTTTTTCACATGTGTGATATAGGTGTTGGATAACTTTTTTGCTTTAATAAAAAAAAAAAAATATTTTAGAAAAATATATTTTGTGTTTACCCAGGTTGCCTTTGTTTTATGTTATATCTCGTTTGAAGATCTAAAACTATTTAGTCTGAAAAATACACAAAAATAGAAGAAATCAGGAAGGGGGCAAATACTTTTTCACAGCACTGTACATTGAAGCTACAATACTTAATGAGGCAATTTTTTTAAATTTTTTTTTTTACTATCAAACCAATAATAATATTAACAAAATTTACAATAATAACATTTATTAATTAATAAATGTATTAATTACATTTATATCAACAACAACAACAGAAAATAAAAACAGAAAAGATCAGATGCCATTAAAAAAAAATGTATACTATAAACTTATATTTTATACTCACACTTTTCAGTCCTGCTGTGCACAGGTGTAGCCTACTTCCCTAAAGTCATACATTTTTATCACAAACTCTCCTTGGGCTGAAGTTTTGTGCTCGTCACATAATATTTAGTATGGATAATAGAGACTCAGGGCTTGTTTCTACCCTCACCTGTGTTCTTGTTCACTGTATTTTCTGACTTTTTTACCACTGACACGCAAGAGCAGCTCTATAGGTCACATACAGAGGTTACGCTACAAATATCTGACAATATTTGTTGTTTTCTCGATATAGTCAACATTTTTAGTTAAAAATGACTTTGTGTAGTAAGCGTGAGTCTGATAAAACAGGTGTTCTATTTAATAATTTGCAGAGTTGGGTAACATACTATTAAAAGTGTACTTATGTTATTGATGTTTCTTGCTGAGAGTGGCAGAGCACGTCTGGTGATCTCTTTCCCGCACACATATGCAGTGAGCGGTGAGTGAGCAGGTGAGCGAGAGAGAGAGAGAATGTATAAAAAGGTTTTTGAAAGAGTGCATGCTCTTCTGCTCTCAGCCAGAATAATCACATAAGGACACGTATATGAATCAAAACTGATGTGCAGTACCAATTATACAGAATGTATGATAGTCCTAATTCTAGAGAGCACATCAATAGGAAGACAAAGCTAAATCCCGGTCATTTAAAGGCCATTTTTCAGGTTCAAAAAAGAGGACATGTGTCATGTTTATGTGTTTTGTTCTTGTTTTTATGTATTTTATTTTCAAGTTTAGTTACTGTTCATGTCATGTGATTTCCTGTTCCCTCATGTAATCTTGTCATATGTTTCCCCTATTCATGTGTCTTGTTTTCATTGTTTGATTACTTTGTTATTAGTCTTGTGTTTTCATTGGTTAAAGTTCATTTAGTGTTGTTATCTTGTTTATAGATTTGTCTTGTAATTGGTTGTCTTGTTTACCTGTTACCCATGTCCTTGTATTTAAGCCCTCATGTTTGCCATTGTCTAGTGTCAGGTATTGTAAATGTAACTTTGTTGTATCATTTGAAGTCAAATTATGTTTAAGTCAAGTCTAGTTTATGTTTAGTTCACGTTTATAGTTAGGGTTACTGGATTCCATGTTTGAAAAATAAAACTGCACTTGGGTTCATCACATCATCGTCATCTCTTTATTTACCTCATCGTTACATAAGCTACATAACCATCATACAGTCTCTTATACAAGTGAGCCATACAATAAGCTGCATGATTTAACAGTAGATGGTGGTAATGCACTATTTTAGTTTGTGATCTGCCATTGCAGAAGAAGAAGAAAGGCACTGCCTGATTCTGACCAGCAGTCAGAATACGCTGTAAATTCGTCAGACATTTTGCCGGCAGAAATTTGGCTTCTACGCAATAAAGAGAGCTATTCGTTATAATCTGACCAGAGCATGATGTAGCATTTGGTCACGCTACACCACTACTTGCTGGAACAAGTAGTTCTCTACTGGAATTGCTACACTGTTTTAAAAGCAGCTGAGCTACTGTCAAGCTACTGAAAAATGTAGTTAAGTTAATAGCATTGCTACTTGTTAGTTAGCTACTCCCCAACACGGTGCAAAGTTATATCCAATCTTTCAACTCATGTCATGACTATGTGAAGGCAAACTTGATAACATCCGCTTAATATAGGCAAGAATACTAGAAAGGGGTGTGACATTACTATTTACAAAGTACTGTTTACATGAAGCAAACTCCATCCACAGAAATTGCGTGTAGCACATAACTTAGATCTGCCTAGAAAAGTATTTCCACCTCAAAAGGACGATCTAGACAACTTTACAGCTAAAATAACACATTTTTGCGTGGAAGAATTAACATAAGTGCTTTAACCAAAGTACAAATGGTACCAGCGGTACGAATTTAAATCATATTTAGTTAAACACACTTACGCTGACAGATGTTGGGGTCTCTGATATCTCTCTCCGGGTGCTTGTAGTAGAAGGGTTTACAGCTCTCACACCATTGGCCCAGTGTGTTGTGTTGACAATCCTCACACACTCCTCCACTCATGTTCCCCGATGACAGATACATCGCCATGTCAAAGTGACACGAACGCGAGTGCCCGTTACACTCACATTCTGGGACAGAGAGGCAAGATGACAGGTGGAAAAGCAAACAAAACATTTAAACACAACATGAAACGGCATTCGCAAGGCACTTTACATCTTTAATGTAACGTATTTCTTTCCAACAGTTCATTTGGAGTGCTCACATAATGCACTCTTGCACAGTGAAAATGAGACTCAAAAACTCGTTCTTGATTGACATTTCTATGTATTTTTTAAAATCCCTTATTTGGATAGTATAATGTTATTTGAATTTGAAGCACTCAATATTCACAGTTCTCTCAGATAATCACGGTTAAATCAAATGAGGCAACAGGTGATAATTGCGGCAGAAGGGTGCATTAACGCGTCCATGTAGTGCTTGTTCAATGTACAGCAGTTCCACCACCCCCCTATCACAGGTTCCACCTCTTAAATTGATTGCATTTTAGTGTTTATTTTATATTTATTTATTTATTTTTTGCTAGCTGCATATTCAATTATGCAATCAAATAATTATAGGCAATCTCACTTATACCTTCATTGACACAAATTACACAAGTATCCTGTGATTATTTGTAAGTTTTCCCTGCAAAACAACAACAACAATAACAAAAATGGCACAAATAGCTTCGCAATTTTGCGCAAAGCAACAGTGAATAAATTAATTTGGCCGCAATAATCAAGTAAAAAGTACTGCGAAATCCTGGTGAGACTGATTCAAGAAGCAAAAGTGTATAAGACACTGTAATAAGACATCTTTTCTGAGAATATATCGTAAATTAAGCTAAAAATGTTTTTTGCTTTGTATCATAAACCTCACTGAATCTTGTTGGATTTTTGCTAAAACAATAATAATAATAAATAATACAGCTGGGAAATTTAATGCATTAATTTCTGCGATTAATATTTTTTTCTTTAACGCGTAAAAAAACAAAACTCAATGCAGTATCTGTTTTTTTTGTTTTGTTTTTTACTTCCTGGTCCTTCACGCAATAGGAGAAAGTTGTCTCGAGATCTTCCTGGCTACTCAGATGCTCACACTGCCGATTAGTGTGAGCATCTGCTGCCTGCCAGGAACAAACCCAGGCACCTTTGTACAATGGGCGAAACTTCAATGTTTTTCCCCACTTTCTGTGGCTAACATTGGCATACATACATTTTAAGGAGAAACACGCTCAGCTCAACTGCACATCCTCGGACAGAAACTGATTGTGTAAAGCAGTGCATGCATATTCATTACGCACAACGCATGTCCTGTTCATAAAAAATATGGGGGCGGATTTACTGTACGGAGAATGTAGACTTCAACCGCCCACGTGAGTGAGACCCAGTGTGTGTGTGAGACTGAGAAGGACTTGGATGTTCAGGTATACTTGTAGAGACTGAACGGCAGCCAGAGAAAATAATAGTTTTGAGATTTTATACTTCAGCAAATTAAACTTCAGCATTCAATATGTTTTATATCTGTATGTATAGTGTCTAATAATGCATTGGCAATGTACACTTAAGTTTCTCTTGCCAATAAAGTTTGATATGAATTGAATCTGCCTATTATAAAAAATAAATTCCTCTGGAAAACACCAGAAAATGTTGTCCAAATTGTAATTATAGCATGACCACTGATTTTATGGCATGTAAACATATACTTGTATCAAAGACTAATACTTGTAAAATGTGTCTAATTAACTCTATGTACAAAAATTAACATACATATTTAAGTAATTAAAATAAAGTTCTTTGAGACAAAGCATAAAATAAATATATTGTTTTTATGATGATTTTTTTTATGTTTGTTGTAATGTATCATGTACCATGATTTATCGTGATTAATTAGTTAACATTTTTTAATCAATTCACAGCCCTAATAAATAATAATAATAAAACAAAAACAATCTGCCAAAGAGGTAAGAAACTTAATTCAAGAAATATTCTCTGAAAACATACCGTAATATATTCTGTAATTTTGCTTCTCCGAGTAAATTTATATTGTTTTTAGATTATATATTTTTATTAGTTAAGAAGACAAAAATTTTGTAGTGTCAGTTACTATTTCATGGTGTCTTGATTTTTATTTTATTTTTATTATTATTATTGAAAATATGTGTTTAAGCTGCATGTGTGTTTGTCGTACTCTTGCATGCGTTTGTGTTGCGGCCCTCTGCTGGTCTCCAGGGCAGATCTTGGTAAAAGTCCTCACACTGCTCACAGTTCAGTCCAGCAGTGTGGTGATTACACACACACTGACTATGAACCTGCACACACACACACACACACACACACATTCACACACTTACATAAAGGTGAGATGTAAAGAGTTGCCGCTTTTATTGTTATTAATGTTGTTTAGTCACCATGCCCTCGACTCCAACGTCATCGTAGACTGGTGCACACTTGGCGGCATGGCCATAGCAGAAACAGTTGCCACGGATGATCATGTCATAAAGAGAATAATAGTATTTCTCTTTCACCTTCTCTCGATCATCAGACAGATTATCACCTAGAGTGTGTAACTTCTCCATCCGAATGCGCAAGTTTGTGATCTTTAGTAAGTCTACACACACACACAAACACAAATCAGTGTATCATAATTACTAAACAATGATAATCAGTGATCAGTAAGACCAAAAATAGACACTACAAAAAAAATTATAAAAATAAAGTAAAAAAATAAATTAAAAAAATTCATAACTTCTTGACCCTACAAGAATGACGCGCATACACAAATGCACAAAGCCTCCTATTGGGTTGCCGTGGAGACATGATAATAACTTACTCTGAATATGTGGACTGTAAGGGTCAGGAATCACAAATGCAGGATCAAGCACCCTGAAAATCACCTATGCACAAGAACAGTGGCAGTGAGTTTATTTACTAAATCCATTTGCTAGAGATTACGTTTATAAAGTGTGTTGAGCACTTATGTTTTAAAAAAAAAAAAGTGTGTTTATATGTATATGTACTTCTCCCTCTGTTGATGGCTCAATGCCAGAATAGCGACTGTCACAAATGACATCATCCACTTTTTTGATTGGCCCTTGAGGGACGTGTGGGTAGGAGTTATTGCAGTTAAAAGCATAGTAACGGTACACCTGCCAGCTTTGCCCAAAATCTGACGAACGCTCGATCACCATGGCGGCAGGACGAAAGGTCTGTGAAACACAGCAAAAACATAAAATGTACACATCATTTTCAAATTCTGACACGAGAAGCACTTCAAACATATCTCCACACATGTTCCACATTCCTCAAGAGTGTGCCCTGGTTAGTGTTTGCTCTGCTTCAGTGAATATTTAGTGTTTATTTCACCTTAAAGGTCATGATGAGGTGTGTGAAGTGGAATTCAGACTCCAAGTCCAGCTGAATGGTCACATTTTCAACTCCTGATAAAGAGATGTAGAAGTGAGTGCGGAAAGGAGAAAGAGAGAAGGAGAGATAGATAGTACAATAACAGTATATATATATATATTTAGAAACTTAATATTATATACTAAGATATAAACTGATTTCATAACCACTGAATAATTAATAATAATATTTCAAGTAAAAAACAATATTTCACTAATTATTATTTTTAAAAGAGCAGTAGCATGTTAGTAAAGTGTATCATTTCTGCGGCACCAAACTGAATTTAAAAAGTAATGACTTTCAAACAGGTTTCCCAAACACCCCATCTTCAATTGGTCACCCAAACCGAACTCATGCCATTGGCTGAGCCAATACTGCTTTAATTGTTTGACACAAACACAAAAATTAAATAAAAATAAAAATGAATTATATATATACACACACACGCACACACACCGATGTCACAACATTAAAACCACCTGCCTAATATTGTGTAGGTCCCCCTTGTGCCGCCAAAACAGCACCAAGCCGCATCTCAGAATAGCATTCTGAGATTATATTCTTCACACCACAATTGTATAGAGCGGTTATCTGAGTTACTGTAGACTTTGTCTGTTCAAACCAATCTGGCCATTCTCTGTTGACCTCTCTCATCAACAAGGCATTTCCATCCACAGAACTGCCGCTCACTGGATGTTTTTTGTTTTTGGCACCATTCAGAGTAAATTCTAGAGACTATTGTGCGTGAAAATCCCAGGAGATCAGCAGTTACAGAAATACTCAAACCAGCCCATCTGGCACCAACAATCATCCATGCAATTATCTAATCAGCCAATCGTGTGGCAGCAGTGCAGAGCATAAAATCATTCAGATACGGGTCAGGAGCTTCAGTTAATGTTCACATCAACCATCAGAATGGGGAAAAAATGTGATCTCAGTGATTTGGACAGTGGCATGATTGTTGATGCCTGATGGGATGGTTTGAATACTTACATAACTCAAATCAAATCAAATCAAATCAAACCACTTTATTGTCACTCAACCACATACACAAGTGCAAAGGTGGGTGAAAGCCTTGGGTGCAGTTCCAAGCAACATAGTAGTCATGACAGTGATGAGACATATACCAATTTACAATAAACATCAGATTTACACAACACAATTTACATATCTAATATACACATAATTACACACAACACGATATACAATTAATAATATACAATGTACAGTATACAATATACAATACACACAATATAGAATACACATACACACAATATAGAATACACAGTATACAATAAAAATAGTATATATATAATATACAGTAGGTTGTATTGTACTGTATTGACATTCAGGCTGTCGGTTGATAGTAAGTTGCCACTGTGTTGTTTAGAGAGAATATAATTTATGACAGTCCGGTGTGAGATAATAAGATTAATAAAGTGCAGTGCTGATGTATTTTGATCGTGAGAGATCAAGAGTTCAAAAGTCTGATTGCTTGGGGGAAGAAGCTGTCATGTAGTCGGCTGGTGCTGGTCCTGATGCTGCAATACCGCCTGCTGGTAGCAGTTAGAGCAGCCCATGGCTCGGGTGACTGGAGTCTCCGATGATCATCTGAGCTTTTTTCACACACCGCCTGGTATATATGTCCTGGAGGAGGGAAGCTCTCCTCCAATGATGTGTCTGGCAGTTCGCACCACCCTTTGCAGGGCTTTGCGTTTGATGGCGGTGCTGTTGCCGTACCAGGCGGTGATGCAGCCAGTCAGGATACTCTCTACAGTGCTGGTGTAGAACCGTGTGAGGATGTGGTGGTTCATTCCAAACTTCCTCAGCCGTCTCAGGAAGAAGAGGTGCTGGTGAGCTGCTGATCTCCTGGGATTTTCATGCACAACAGTCTCTAGAATTTACACCGAATATTGCCAAAAACAAAAAACATCCAGTGAGCGGCAGTTCTTTGGATGGAAATGTCTTGTTGATGAGAGAGGTCAACAGAGAATGGCCAGACTGGTTTGAACTGACAAAGTCTACAGTAACTCAGATAACCACTCTGTACAATTGCGGTGAGAAAAATAGCATCTCGTGCCGCTGTTTTGGCGGCATGAGGGGGAACTACACAATATTAGGCAGGTGGTTTTAATGTTGTGTCTGATCGGTATATTTATATATATATATACCGGTATTATAATATAATTGATTATGGGTTTTGTAGTTCTTTTCTTTGTCTTTGTTCATTGGTTCTTGTGTTCATTAGTGTCAGGTGTCCCTTATTTGCTTATTAGTCCATGTATTGAATCCCTGTGTTTTCCTCTGTTCATTGTCTGTTTTCCATTTTTAGGCTGTAATGGTTTGTTCAGTTCTTATGTTTCAAATGTTTTTCATTAAAATAAGCTGCGTTTAGATCCTGCTCTCTTGCCTCATCTCTCAAATGTTGTGTGTATATACTTCACCTTTAAATATTTCTTTAATTGATTATATTTTTAAGTTTGATATACAATGAAAATGTACCAAAACTTCCTCCCCAGTCAAAAAAATGTATGGAAACTAAGCAGCAAAACCTCTTGTTCTGAAATTGCTGGATTTCTGATGTCATAGACCCAAATGAACATGTTCAGCATTGAGCAGCAGTTGTTTTTGTTTTCCGCTCAAATTAAAGATTTCTTTCAGCTGTACGAAACACGAACAGATGTACATACGTTTAAACTCAATGTTAAGTGTATTCTACAAATATTATTTAAAAATTATGCGTGATGCATTGTAATCATATTTACAAGAATTTGAAATGTAAGTTTTACTCGATCAGTAGGGGATTGAAAATGTGAAATGCAGGAAACTATTGCCAATGAACCAAAACTATTCACAAAGTTAGTTCACTGTCATTTTAAATATGTAAAATCTCTATGCTTGTAACATAATGAAAAAAATGTGTTTGCATTTCATCTGCATGTACTCTCAGGGAATCCGGGTGTAACAAAACAAACACACTGCCAAATAAAGTATCCAAACTCATACATTCCGAGAATTAGTGATGCTGTGCCACATCTGTGGAGTCTGTCTCTTAGTGTGACTGTTGTGGAGGCTGGTCACCAGGGAGAGAGCAGGCCAGCTGTTTCCCACGCCCAGCGGCTTCACCCATCCCGTCCCAACTCTCACTTTCCCATTCACTCTACTTCCTGTGTGTTTCATCCTCAGAGTTAAGCTGTTTCTTTTCCTTATTCTGCTTCCATCCTCCCCCTCTCTCTTAATCCAAGTTTCTCTCTCAAGAGACAGTGTGTTCTTCCAATGGAAATTCTTTGTGGACTGAAGACATGAGAATTGATGTGTTTCTTAAAATCATTAATGTTTCAAATTCTGAGTCCATTTGTGAAAATGCTACACTCTTGTGATTCTTTCCCCATTTTGCATTACAATCAACAATTTGAGTTGTAAGCTGAAATGAAAAATGTATATGACTTTTTAAAATGTCTTAGTATTTGGTATATCCCCCTTCTGGCTTTAATGACAGCATGCACTCGAGCTGTCGTGGACTCTAAAAGTTTGTGCAAAACTTTATTCGTATTATCCAGCATGACTGAGAATGTTCCAAAGAGTATCTAGTGTGCTTCAATGCTGCAAAAACCTGCAAAACAAATCTGAAAAACCTTCTGTTTAATGTAGTTAACATGGTCATAATCTCCACTTTAACTTTCACTCTCAGATGTAAAAGTGAAACTAAACAGGCACCAAATGTGACTTTCAAATGTAAAGGGAAAGTGAAAGTATAGATTTGCAGTAAAAAAAATAAAAAATAAAATAAAATTTAAAAAAAAGATTTTAATATTGTTCTGTTTCTCACCCACACCTATTATATTGCTTCAGAAGATTTGGATTAAACCACTGGAGTTTTATGGATTACATCTATATTAACTTTATGTGATTTTTGGAGCTATAAAGATCTGATCACCATTCACTTGCATTGTATGGACCTACAGAGCTGAAATATTTTTCTAAAAATCTTCATTTATGTTCTGCTGAAGAAATAAAGTCATACATATCTGGGATGGCATGAGGGTGAGTAAATGATAAGAGAACTGTAATTTTTGGGTGAACTATCCCTTTAAGGAGAGCTGAAGGCCCTGCGCCCCATAACAGGTAATTTTCAAGGAGAAACGTGTTGCTGAATGTATGACTTGCGAACGTCAATGGAGAAAAAATATAGACATTCTTTTGAAACTGTTACGTGAATAAACAAAAGCTTTTCTATGGGTTCCGTTTCTAGGGGTTTTAGAAAGTTGCTTAAAAGTAAGAGTAGCAGCAATGTGATTACTTTTTCATGAAGTAATAATTAATATAATTTGATTATAATTTTAGAGAAGTAATTAGTAATCTTAAATGTATTACTTTTTTTTGGGAGTAACACCGTTCAGAACATTTGAGTGTTCTATAATGAGTGTCAAGATCAAAAATTGATTTACCGTTATCAGTTACATTTCATGAAAGTCTCTGAACTTTGTCTCTGATAATTCTCCTAACAATTGCAAGCATACAGTAAAAGTATATAAAAGCTATAAAATTACATTTGATAATATGGACTTGGAAAAACGTGATAAGACATGTTTACATTTATATTGAGATCTCTGACTTTAGATTGCAGACTTTGGTATTGCAGTAATTCTGAGCACAGTTTGAGATGTTGAAACTGTGAAACTCTTCAGAAACTTTAGAGGAAATATAGATTACTGGGATCTTTTTCTCAGGGGAAAACACAAGCAGGAGACTGAAGCAAAAGTCTCAATTTGATCTCCATGTCATTACTGTCTAGGAGAAAAAACTGTGATATTAAAAAGATCTCATTTGTGATTTTTCTTTCCTGTAGAAGTTTGAATTGCGTGTGTATTTCGACTTGGTTCACACACACTCTTACCGTTCTGGGACTGCCACCAGGTTTTGAGACGATTGGGAGCGAAGTTTGTCACCACATTCTCAATGGTATGGCTGAAGGGATAGGTGAACTCATTGTACATCTTTCGGGAATCACATTCAAAACATTTCTTCTCATCCTGAAGATGAACAGAGAGAGAAATGCAGATGTTAGTGGACTGTGTGAGAGATATACTGTAGAGTCTTTTGTGGACTGGCAGAGTGAAAACACATTAATGCGGACAGCAGGACTCCAGATGTTCTGAATGCGCACCATCCACAACTCTCTCACTAACATAAACACACATGAACACTCACATGCACACACACATATTAACATATTAAGTGTTAACATATAACTTGCCCGTATAAAATAATATTTGCAAAACAGCTCCTGGATCTTTGCGGAGCCCCTACAGGAAAGTGATGTTGTGGTTGGTGTTTTGGTGACCTCGATATTAGCGCTCCTGTCTACCGATAGTACCGAAACAGCCCTGATTATATTCCAGATCAGATCTACGCATTAGCCTCAGTCCAAATATTCTGTCTGATCACAGGCTAATCACACACTGAACTTCTCACGTGATTTGATGTATGGAATGGAAAAGATAGGCCACACAGATCGTTTAAAGGGCAAAATAGTGGCCTGAGGGAGTCTGGAGCATTTCTGAGAGAGGGGCCTTCATCAGTCCTCCCTCCCATCACATATTCTGCACACAGAGATCTGATTGTTCATCAGACAGTGAATTAAAGAGTGGGCAGAGAAACAGAATGTTGTAATACCCACCCAACAACATACACAACACCAAGACTATGATCAAATCACTGGTGTTTTTATTTTGCATGCATCATGTACAAGAGGTGGATGAAATGAGTGAAAAACTTTACAATATATTTATATCAAAAATTTTATATGGGGAATCTCTATACTTATCACACTGTAAATTCGGTTGAAACTGGTGAATTTTAAAACCACCCCCCTGTGGCCGAAGCTGGAAGTGTTGTTGAAGGTATGGGCGCATGTGAGCTCCAGTCGGTGGAGTAAAGATTTAATTCTGGAGTGGAAATGCAACCAGCGAATCATGCTCAGAATTGTTTATGTAAATGTGATTACTTTGTGGTGTCCACAGGACCAGAAGCGTATCTCAGAGGTCACTCACATAACACATTATCAGTAGTGCCAGAAGGAAAAGTCATTCTATCTGAGGGGATTGAGGGTTTCATTGGGTCCTCTGTGTGTGTGTGTGTGTGTGTGTTTTTTTTTTAAATCACATAACAAAGTGGCTACCTGCATATTGATTTTACCAGAGAAATTTGATTTGGCAGACAAAAGTTTTTCAAATATTAACATTTAACTGCTATACATTTTTTTTTTTTTTTTTAAAGAATAAAGGAATAATAATAAAAGATTATTCTACACTACTCATGCCAATATTGATTTTTTCAAGAATGTCAGCTTTAAAAGAGACTTTTAATCTTTTCTCTGTCTCCGGATGGTTACACCACTTAGAATATTTTTTTTATTTTAAGCCCCAAGAAAAAATTATAAAATGACTTTGTATTCAGTAGTTGAAAACATGCTTATCAAAGAGGTGTATTTAAGTAATAATTTTGTGTGAATTTCATTTTTTTTGTATTTTCGAATAACAATAGTTTCAGACAAATAAATTAGCATCACGTCGTCACTGACCCATACAAGTCCTTCGATCAATCACTCAATCAATCAGTCAATCAGTCAGTCTGTCTATCTGTGGATCTTGGTAAATGTAAATCAAATAAACATGATTTGGAGATATTTTATTGTAATTCTTAACAGCATGTCTGTCTTGTATAGCACAAGGAGTTTGCCATGCTCTGTTACATTACCTGCAGATGACTCATGATGCAGAATGTCTCTGGTCCATCCAATCCACAGGTAGAGGTGGCAGTAAGCCGATGTGCTCTGCCGATCAGCAGATCGCCAGTGGCGGGGTAACAGCTCCCTTCTGTACATTTGTCATTTTGATCTGGATTTTGTGCCAGGACACGCAAACCAGTGACTATGAGAGAAAATATAAGATGCTGGACTGAGATTCTACAACTGAAGCTTGACACATGACTGTCATATTTATTTTATTAATAAGTCCGTGCTCTTAATTATTCATAGACATGAGTTGCATAATTTTAGAGATATTAACCAAATGTACAAATCCATTATATAAACATCATATAAACATTTGCAATAAAATGGATTATTAAAACTATTTTATTGCCTTAACTGTTTCTGAAACAGTTGAAACTTCGTGTAACCTATGCATGTGGTTAAATTATTTTGGCATCTGGGTTACAATAGAGTCTGTTTCTAATTATTCAAATGAATGCCACATGGGAACGACTTTTGACCCAATGGAGAGTTTAATGTAGCATGTAGAAAACCAGATGATGTGCACACAACACCAAACTTGACACTATCTAACCTGCCACCTCAATAAATGTATGAACAGACAAGATAAGGATGGATGCTGATTTTAAACCACAGACTGTATTTGATCACACTCCCAACAAATAATGGAAAACATAACTGAACCTTTCTTTCCTAAAACACAGTTTCCCCTGCTTTTATACTTTAAATGCAGGCAGAATATCAATGCTCTTACAAATAAATCAAATTAGAACCATAAATGGTTTTACAGCCTGATACCACATGAGAACCATTTCAAGTTCCACAAAGAACTTGTTATTCTCTAGTTCTTTACTAAATAATGTATGTATTGGTGCTTTAAAGAACCCAGAAACCAGTGCACTAATCTGAAAAAAAAAAAATATGTAATGTAACATTAAAACTTTTTAAATCTTAATTTAACCATATAAGCAACTTAAGAACCTTACAGTTCTTAGCAAAAAAACAAAACAAAACAAAAAAACAACATATTCACATTGTATATAAAAGAGGCAGAGTCAGAGTTATGAATTGACGGCACAAATAAACAAATCTTACCTATTGTAAAAACTGCGATCCTAAATATCCACATTTTGCTCTTTCTCCAGCACTGTTTTCCAGAGCTGCGCAGAGCTTTTTCCAAGCCCCTCACCCGTGAGAGAACCGGAGTTCCCGCCCATGATATTAAACAACACTCAATTACGCATGTTGTGCTGCTCCGAACACTGAGAATCACGCTAAACAGTCTGGCAGTGTGTCAAAACTTGGTGAACTGCCTACTTAAGACAGCATTATTTAGGTGTATCGTTGGCGCGAGCTTAAATTTTGGGCATTATAGGCGCGTTCAAACGCAGCTAGACGGAGCGCGACGTAATGAAACAGCGCAGGTACTGTATGGAGTTATATTTGTGGCACAATTCTGTGCAGAAGATGATATTTTGAGCGCACAAAAATGTTCTGCGCGCGCAAGATGATGTTCGCAAATTTGATTTTAATTTGCTCAAAATGAATTCATCTTTGCAAGAAAATGCATTGCTTTACAAAACTTTGTTTAAAGGCTAGTTTAAGGGCAGTTCACCCACCTTGAATTTATTATTCCATTTTGACCAGAGGCAGTTGCGTTTGTATTCTTTTATCTCTTGGTCACAGATCCCCCATTAAGTATATATATATATATATATATATATATATATATATATATATATATATATATATATATGTGTGTATTAGTGAGAAACCACTGGAAATGACTCAATGCATGAGTGAAAAGTTCAACCGAACCATGAACCAATTCAGATGTTATGCTAACCCATTTGACCAATTCATTGAAAAGAACCAACTCAAAATAGAGATTCAAAATTAAAATATTTTGTACACAACACTAAAAAACAATTAAGGGGGCGTTCCGAAGGAATGATTTCTCGTGTAAAAAAAAAAAAAAAAAAAAAAAAAAAACAGCACAACGAATATAACAGAACACAATTGTCTAGAGACACATTTTTAACAGTTGGAAGTTCTTTTTAACTTAGTGAGAACTGATTTCGTTTTGATTTGTTAAACTGCGCTGGGAGTGTAGGATGTAGAAGAATTCAAAATCGTCAGCCTGTGGGGACATTAAAAAGCATTTACGGTCACGTGAGTCTGACGCCTCTCAAGAGCAAGATAGTGGGGGTCTGGCTGGGAATGACAGCGCGCCTCAGGATGCAGGTCAAGATATTGCGAACATTTATGCAGCACTAACAAAAGTCTCAGCTGACATGAAGGGCCTCGGCTTCACTACACAAACTCTGTTGGCTTTTCAGCTCAACACTACACATAAACTCTCTTGGCTTTTCAGCTCACCACTACACATAAACAGCTTCGTTGAGTCTCTCTCTCTCCCTGTGTCTCTCCCCGACTGCAGCTCTCGCTGCGGCTCTATCTCTCGCCCGTTAACGCTGTAATCAGCCACAGCTGGGTGAGGTGTCCAACATGGCCTCGCTCCGCACAGTCGCCGCTTGGCCCGCCCCGCTCTCCACAGACATTTTACAACGGACATCTCTTATCATCAGTTCACACTGGATTAATTTAAGCAATTTCAATAGGTGTGTATACTGCTTTTACACTGCCATTTCACATTATTGATCTTTGAGGAAATGTATTTAGCTGTGCTGATTAATTATAGAGAAACTATTAAACTTGTGCATATTGAGATTATTTATTACAACAGATTGCAATGCTCTATTACTCTATTGAATTAAAAAAAGATGAACAATACATTCAAGTTATGTAATTTTATTTGTAGCCTACTTCTGGAAAATATATCCCAAAATGTGGGGCTACACTTTTCCTAACCAAAAGAAAATATGAGCTTTTCTTTCTCTTTAAATATATGAATATATGGGCTGATGCATGTTTTTCTTAAGTGTTTATTTGAGGATGTGAAGCATGTCTTTTCATTTTCTAATGACTTTAGATACAGAGAACTTCAGAAACAACATCCTGGTTACCTTCGTAACCTCCGTTCTCTGATGGATGGAACGAGATATTGTGTCGATGTAGTGACACTAGGGGTCACACTTGGGAGCCCCAAACACCTCTGATTTTGAAAAAAGGCCAATGGGAATTGGCGAGTGGAATTTGCATGCCACTCCCCCGGACATACGGGTATAAAAAGATCTGGCTCGCAACCACTCATTCAGGTTTTGTGCTGAGGAGCTGAGACAAGGTCCCAGCCATTTCAGCAGGTAGTTCTGTATTGTGGCAAGAGGGACACAACATCTCATTCCCTCCATCAGGGAACAGAGGTTATGAAAGTAACCAGGACGTTCCCTATCTGTCACTCACTCAACGTTGTGTCGATGTAGTGACACTAGGGGTACCTATACGAAACTCCATAATAAGCTGAACTGTGTTACGTGAGACGACATAACCCTACAGGCGCTGGACGGGGGTCTCAGGTGGCCCCGCCAGGTGGTGGTGTTTTGCAGGCACAGTTGCACCGCAACCGCCTTATCCACCTGGGGAATCACCGAGTACCCCCTGGCAGCCCCACCATTGAGGGTAGTGAGAGCGGAGGAGCTCAGAGACCGGGTCCGGACAGTGAAAAGGTGCCCGCCACGACCTCGTGAGCTCCTCATGCACCTCCGGGAAGAAAGGGACCGGGGCGGGGCACAGCCGTGAGCGGCGCTCCGGGCCCAGGAACCAATCCTCAGGCTGCGAGGGTTCAGGGGGTGTGGAGGGTTCCACTCTAGCCCAACACACGCAGCTGCCCGGGCAAGCATGGCTGCCAGCTGTGCGTCAGGCTGCGACTGGGCGACCGCACCCTATGATGGGAGCCCAGTCGAGTACTCAGCGTCAGACTGGACAGCCTGCTTTTCGATGCTGCAATCGAGAGCTCATCCACATCGCGAGCGCCGAAACGAGATCGCGAACTCGCCCTGAGATGAGCCGGCAGTCTCATCCCAGCGGGGCAAACGATCGTACTGGGGAATGGGAGGTCCATGGGGAGTTACCCGGTGGAGTGGCTCCCATTGGGGTCCCCAAATCACCCCCAGTGCTAACCGACGTGGCCTCAAACCCATAGGTAGAAGGACCGAGGCGGGAAGCTGCTGGGGTGGTCTTTCCCTCTAACGAAGGAAAAACTGTGACTGCAACGTTGCCATGGTCACGCTCTCGCAGTGAGAACATTACCCATCCACGAATGCTGTCTCCACGTGGGCAGCGCCCAAGCATGTAAGACCGCAATCGTGGCCATCGGAAGCAGAGAGGTAATGACCGCAACCAGGAAATACACACAAACTGAGAGGCATCTTTAAAAAAGACGCTCTCCGTTTATGCCACTCTTTTAGAAGGGAATTTATACTCTTTCTGTAGGAAGAATATACTCCTTTAGCTGCAGAAGTGCCCAGGGGCGTTCTCTGCACTTCACCAGTGCAAGAGGGGAAGAAGCCGCTGTAATGCGCCGTAAATCCAACAGCTTTTCGAGGTGAATGGATCAGCAGAGTAATTCAGCTCACTGAACACAACCGCTCGGCTCCGAAGAGAAAATCTGAATGAGTGGTTGCAAGCCAGCTCCTTTTATACCCGTATGTCCGGGGGAGTGGCATGCAAATTCCACTCGCCAATTCCCATTGGCCTTTTTTCAAAATCAGAGGTGTTTGGGGCTCCCAAGAGTGACCCCTAGTGTCGCTACATCGACACAACGTCGAATGAGTGACAGATAGGGAACAATAGTTAAAGTGCTCACAGACAGCACAAATTCATTGGCTTTTTACCAGCATGTCAATTCGCAGTGGGCCACCTTCACTTGGGTTATTTTTACGGCATTTTATAGAAGATAAAAACACTCTAATATTTAATGTTGCACGCATTCCCAGAAAAAGTCTGAAAAAAGTCTGGAAAAAATACTGATCTGCTTGAATGTGATTCAAATCAATGGGAAGCTCTGGCAATCATTACATTGCCCCACATAAAACGAATCCCATCCGTATAGTGGTTTATGACATCACATGGCTCATTGATACAGGGTTGCAATTTTATTGATGGTGCTACACACTCACACAGCGAAATCATAAGGATTCATACAACTTTTCTAAATTTGGCTAATTTGTATGATATCGTAAGACTGCATTCGTATGAATTCATACGACATTCACTACAGCCAGTGACGTCGCTGGACATCATTTCCATTTAATACATGACAATTACTTTCTTCCTATCATGTTTACACATTCTGCTGATCAGTTAGGATTAGATAAGGGGTTTGGGTAAGGGCATAATATTAACAAGCATGTACTTAACGCCTCGTGCGCGAAACTCACGCTTCCACATTGAATTTGTGGAATTTGCACATGATGAAATCGTACAAATTTATATGAACAAACTTGTACTTTTGCTATTTGATTACCTTGACCTGTGCTTTTATCATCTCTCCCTCCCCAGTTTTTGGCTTCAAGTACATGAGTAAACTTTTCTTAGGGATCGTTTTTTCTTTTATTTTTTTTTTATTACATGCATAACGTTCACCTTGTAATATAACGTAGGCTACTATATTACTGTAACAATCACTGTTAATGAACGAGTGCAGTTGTTCTACTTTTCTGTGATGTATTCTTGGCCATACAACAGGTAAGAGGCAACACAGAGCAAATGAACAATTTTTTCTCAAAATCTTTCCCTCACTTCTCTCTCACGTATGGAGCCCCTAAAAGGCCAAGGTGGTAAGGAGAAAATTTTTGGGAAACAAATAAGCAAAAATAAGCTTTTGAGTTTTCTCGGCAAATCAGCACTAAGTTATTATTGGGATCCGCATTGCAGCGGTTATGTAGGAATTTAATTTATCTAAGTAGCACATAAAAACGCTTGTAAATAAACTAGAGCTATGAACCGCTCTTAAGTCCATAAATTATTACACATATTGATCTCGCATCTTTCACAGTTTATCAGATACAAAGGGACATTTAATAAATTATATTAATATATTTTGATCATTGGAAAGCCATTGTGCACGGTTTCAGAGGATAAAAGTGTTGAAAAAATTGCATTGAAATCAATAGGCAGTCTCCGCAGTCTGAGCATGTGACATGATAGGTCTAAATTAGGTCTAAAGATAGATCTAAATTTATACGACACATAATACAGTATAACGTTTTATTAGGCTTCTTTGATAAGCATAATTGTAATGGCAACAGAAAGATATGTTTTTATTGAACATATTTGCTTAGAAGGCATATGTGAGTAATGTGACCCTGCAGTTTAAAACTTAAATAGGCCAAAATAAATAATTAAAATATGGTTAACAAAGGAGATTAGAGTGAGAGTGTGCAATGAGTGAATCATTCTCTCTCTTCCTCCTCCTCTTCTTCCCCCCTCCAAAGGATGATTCAAATAGTCCTAGTCTGTTTACCCAGCAGTCACAAATTGCATGCTGCATAATGGCAGTAAGGCTACTAGTGCACAGTAGGGCTGGGCGATATGAAAGAAATATATTCATGCTAGTTTTCTAAAAAGAAATATACCGCGATATCCGATTACATACGTCCTACAGGAAGGCACAAAGACACCTAAAATTGTATTTTCACCTAGTAAACTTTTTTTCACAGTGCAGATCAGGGCAGACACCAGGGGGTGCTGCAGCATCCAAGTAAGAGCAGGGGAGTCATCACATTGATAAGTAAGCATTTACAATTTAATTGTCTCAAACAGATTAAAGATAATTTAGGAAGTCATTATTGTTTTGGCTGAAACACAGGGGCAAAATCTTATTTTGGCTAATATTTATGCACCCAACACTGATGATTAGAACTTTTTTATAGATTTTGAGGGGAAGTTACAAGCAGCTGGGATCCTCCATGATATGGTTTTGGGTGGAGACTTCAATCTTTTAATGGATCTGGTCCTTGATCATAGTGAGTAGTCAAAGTGTGTAGACCCATTACAGCAATGTTGACATGACAGAGGATGTGTAAAAATCTTATTCTTACAGGCATTTGGAGACTTCTGAATCCATCTGGGAGGGATTACACCTTTTTTTCATCAATTCATAAGATCTACTCTAGAATAGTTTTTATTTATTTTATTTATTTTTTTATATCTACAGTAAGTAATTTATTCCATTTGCCACATATTGCTCAATGGGAACATTTTAGTTTCAGAACATGCTTTGATGTGTTTAGAGATGTTACTGCATATTGAGAAAAGGAAATCATATAGATGGCGCTTTAATACATCCCTTCTACAGGATACAGCATTTCAACAAATGTTAAAGATAGAAGTTAATGCTTATGTAGAAACCAGTTGGTCCTCAGTGTCCTCTGTGGGCATGGCATGGAAGGCGCTTATCCTAGTAGGGAGCGGATCATACAATATGCCTCACTCATTAAAAAGATCAAAGCACAGGAATACATGGAATTGGAAAAGAGTATTCAAAGTGCTAAAACAGAGCTGAAGCACAGAATTCATCCAATGGTCTTAGAGAGTTGACTCGGCTAAAATATAGGTATAATACTATTTTATCACGGAATGTAGAGTTTTGGTTATTCAGGGCAAGACAGACATACTTTGAGCTGGGGGGCAATGCAGGGAATCTTCTTGCAAGATACATAAAACAGAGAGAGTTTTTTTCCACCATTCCTTCAGTGAAGTTTTCTGGAGGCAATACACCAATCAGCCACAACATTAAAACCACCTGCCTAATATTGTGTAGGTCCCCCTCGTGCCGCCAATATAGCACCAACCCACATCTATTGTTCTCACCACAATTATACAGAGCGGTTATCTGAGTTACCGTAGATTTTGTCAGTTCGAACCAGTCTTGCCATTCTGTGTTGAACTCTCTCATCAACAAGGTGTTTCCATTTGCAGAACTGCCTCTCACTGGATATTTTTTGGTATTGGCACCATTCGGAGTAAATTCTAGAGACTGTTGTGCGAGAAAATCCCAGGAGATCAGCAGTTACAGAAATACTTAAACCAGCCCATCTGGCACCAACAATAATCACTCTGTACAATTGTGGTGAGAAGAATAGCATCTCGGAATGCTATTCTGAGATGCGGGTTGGCACTGTTTTAGTGGCACGAGGGGGACCTACACAATATGGTTTTGGCAGGTGGTTTTAATGTTGTGGCTGATTGGTGCATATTTACTTCTGCCACAGATATTATAAGGCCTTTAAAGCATTCTATTTAGATTTTTATAGTTTCACATCTTCGTCTACCGATCAGGATATCAGCAACTTTGTTGAGCCATTAGAACTTCCTAAATTGACGAATGATCAAAAAGACTTTCTTGACTCAGATATTACTTTTGAGGAGCTTGGTGAGGTAATTAAAACATTGCCAACAGGTAAAGCACCAGGGCCAGATGGTTTGCTGCAGATGTTTTTAGATCTTATGCCACAGAACTGGCTCCATTTATGTTAGAGGTTTACACAGAGTCAATAAAGAAAGGTGAACTACCGCCAAACATGGTGCAAGCCCTGATCAGTCTCATTCTTAAAAAAGACAAGGACCCAAATTATTGTACAAGTTATCGTCCAATTTTCATGATACAGTTAGATGTAAAAAATATTGTCTCTTTTTAAGATTTTGGAAGTTTAGGGGTTTGGAAACACTTTTATTGGGTGGATTAAGTTACTCTGTAAACAACCATCAGTGGCAATGCAAACTAATGGATTAATTTCAGATTATTTTTGTCTTGGTAGGGGAACCCAGCAAGGCTGTCCTCTCTCCCCCTTTGCTGTTCTGTCTTGCCCTGGAACCATTAGCAGCTGCAATAGCAGGTGTGGTGCATACACTTTTACTCTATGCCAGAGGTGCCCAAAAGTGGCCTGTGATAACCTTTGATTTGGCCCGCCTTGCCATAGATGACAAGAGGGGAAAAAATAGAAAAAATAAATAAATAATATGGTATTGATGCAGCTCTTTTTTTTTTTTTTTTTTTTGATTAACATTTTGATTAATTTTTCAAAACAAAGAAAAACAAAACATATATACAATGATTCAACATTAAATCCCACTACTTCCCCTCCCCAATCAAGAACCCCACCCAACCCCAAACCAACATCCCAGTGGTCTTACATAAGTACACACATATACAGAGAATAAAATAATAATAAATAAATAAATAAATAAAAGAATCCCATATCCCCAGCCTTCTACATATTACCTCTTCGAAGGCTGCCACCCTTGCCATCTCTTCGCACCACTCCCGAATTGAGGGTGCTCCCACCGACTTCCAACCCCCCCAATCTGCCTGCCTATCATCGCACTGGTGAGGACCCAATTGTATATGTATTTGTCACCTATGTCGATGACCGCCCCATCACCCAAAACACAGAGTCTGGGGCAAAACGAAATCCAAATGCCCAACACGTCACACAGAACACTCTGTACCTTCAACCAAAATTCCTGAATCTCAGCGCACCACCAAAAAACATGGGCCATGTCTCCATCCTCTGATTGGCATCGCCAGCAGGTGGGTGTGTCTTTAAGACCAAGCCTATACAATTTAGAGGGGGTCCAATAGAACCGATGTAAAATCTTGAATTGTATAAGGTGCACCCTTGCATCTCTCGATGCAGTTTTTATGTTTTTTAAAATCCTAGCCCATTCTCTCTCCTCCAATTCCAGGTTTAAATCTTTCTCCCATAATCTCTTGAGAGTGTTTGAGACTCCATCCCCCAGACTCTGAATTAATAAGGAGAAATACACTGATGCCTCATGGCCCTTTCCAAAAGCAGAAATCACCTCTCCTAGAGTATCTGCTGCTTTAGGGGGGGTGTATGCTGTTCCCAAAAATAGTACAGAGCAAATGGCGTAACTGAAGATACCTAAAAAACTGAGATCTGGGGATCCCAAAATATTGAACCAGATTTTCAAAGGATCTCATCACACCGCTCTCATAAAGATCACAGAGTGAATTAACCCCCCTCACAATCCACTCTGACCAACAAAAAGGGGACTTATTAATGCATAGTTTGGGGTTTAGCCATAGGCTCGAGGCAACATTTAAATAAATATCTGAATTAAACACTCTGGACACTTTTGTCCATACTGAATGCAAATGTGAAATAACAGGGTGTGATTTAACTTCTCTATTTAGTTTGATGGAAAGCTTTGCAATGGCAAAATAGGGGCAAAAATTTCTTGTTCAATGCAGAACCAGGGAGGGGCTCTTTCAGGTGGAAGCGACCAATGAGCCAAATGTCTGAGACCGATTGCATAATAATAAAACAAAATCTTGGGTAGGCCTAGCCCACCTTTGTCAATCGGCCTATGTAATTTATTGAAATGTAGTCTGGGGCGCTTACCACTCCAAATGAAAGACTTCGCTATGCTTTCAAATTGCTTGAAATAAGTGAGGGGGACATCTACCGGGAGAGACTGTAGCAAGTAGTTACATTTTGGAATACAGTTCATTTTAATAACATTAACCTTCCCAATCATCGATAAATGTAATGAAGCCCACTTGTCTACATCGCTCAAAAACCGTTTTATTAAAGGGTCAAAATTAACTCTGGCTAAATTAGACAAATTTGTTGGGAATAAAATGCCCAAATACTTAATGCCCTGTTTGGGCCACTGGAAGGCGCCTGGCTGGAAGGCTGTTACTGGACAGTACGCTGTCAAAGCCAAAGCTTCGGATTTAGACCAGTTGACTTTGCATCCTGAGAATCTGGAAAAGGAATTAATAATTCTGTGGAGGCAAGGCATAGATTTAGTAGGGTCAGAGACGAATAATAAAATATCATCTGCATAAAGCAGAAGCTTATGCACCATGCCTCCCGCCGTCACCCCTGGAAAATCATCCTCCTTTCTTATCGCGGCTGCTAATGGTTCCAGGGCAAGACAGAACAATAATGGGGAAAGAGGGCAACCTTAACGGGTGCCCCTATCCAGAGTAAAATAATCTGGAATTAATCAATTTGTTTGTACCACTGCTACAGGGTCTCTATAAAGTAACTTGATCCAACCAATAAATGTACTCCTGAACCCATACATTTCCAAAATCTTAAAAAGATAATCCCATTCTACCATATCAAACGCCTTTTCGGCGTCAAGTGAGATGGCAGCGACCGGAGTCTGATCATTCACCACTGACCACATGATATTGATGAAATGCCTAATATTATCAGAAGAGCTACGACCCTGAATAAACCACACCTGATCTATATGTATAAGAGATGTCATAACTTTACTTAATCGGTTAGCCAGAATTTTAGCCAAAATTTTTACATCTAGCTGGATCAGGGAAATTGGACGGTAACTTTTACACTTGTTTGGATCTTTGTCCTTTTTAAGAATCAGACTGATCCGGGCTTGTGTCATGGTTGGCGGAAGCTTTCCATTCTTTAATGATTCAGTATAAACTTCTAACAAAAGTGGAGCCAGTTCTGTAGCATAAGATCTAAAAAATTCAGTGGCAAATCTGGCCCCGGAGCCTTGCCTGTAGGTAAGGACTTAATTACCTCGTCAAGTTCCTTCAGGGTTATCTCAGAATCAAGAGAGTTTTTCTGCTCATTCGTCAGTTTAGGGAGTTCTAATGGTTCCACAAAGTTTCTAATATCTTCATCAGTAGACAAAGACATGGAACTATAGAGATCAAGATAGAATTCTTTAAAGGCATTATTATAACAATAATTATAATTAATAATAATTATATTTATTTATCACACATTATATGTTTTGCACATATACAGTGAAATTCTTTTTTTCACATATCCCAGCTAAGCTGGGCTCAGTAATATCAATGGGTGAGGTAAATATTTCACCACCAGCAGATTTCACTGAGGGAATGGTAGAAAAAGACTCTCTCTGCTTTATATATCTAGCCAAAAGCTTCCCTTATTTGTCCCCTGACTTAAGTATAACTGTCTTGCCCTGAACAACCAAAACTCCACTTTCTGCAACAAAATAGTATTATATCTGTATTTCAATCAGGTCAATTCTCTGAAACCATCAGATGACATTCGGTGCTTCAGCTCTGCCTTGGCACTTTTAATATTTCCTTCCAACTCCACGAGTTCTCGTGCTTTGGATTTTTTGGTGAATGAGGCATATTGTATGATCCGACCCCTAAGAACCGCCTTAAGTGCCTCCCAAGCCACGCCCACAGAAGATACTGAGGACCAGTTGGTCTCAATATAAACATTGATTTCAGTCTTTAACATTTGTTGGAAATCAGGATTTTGCAAAAGGGATACATTAAAGCACCAACTATATGATTTCTTTTTCTCTGCATGTGGCAACATCTCTAAGTTCACCAGGGCGTGATCTGAGACTAAAATGTTTCCAATTGAGCAGTCAACAACAGATGAAATGAGGGACTTAGATATAAAAAAAATCTATTCTAGAGTAAATCTTATGAACTGATGAAAAAAATTTATAATCCCTACCAGATGGGTTCAAAAGTCACCAGATATCTGCAAGACCAAGATTTTTACAGATCTTGTGAAGCGTTTACACACTTTTGCTTCACTATGATCAAGGACTGAGTCCATCAAAAGATTAAAGTCTCCTTCCAATATTATGTCATAAGAGATGCCAGAAGCTTGCAACAACCCATCAAGATCTATAAAAAAGCCCTGATCATCAACATTAGGTGCGTAAATATTAGCCAAAATCAACCTTTGCCCCTGAATTTCTCCTAAAACAACAATGACTCTTCCTAATTTATCTTTAATATGTTTGAGACATTTGAATTATAGATGCTTATTTATCACTGTAATGACTCCCCTGCTCTTACTTGAACCAGCACTAAAGAAAACATGTCCACCCCATTTCTTCCCAAATTTTTCAGCTTCCTGCAGGGAAAGATGTGTTTCTTGAAGAAACACAATATCATATTACTTACATTTAAGAAAAGAAATAACCTTCCTTCTTTTTATAGGGTGCCCCAACTCATTCACATTCCATGTGGAGAGAGACAACTTATTCATATTAACATTTGACATATTGATATAATAAAAAAAACAAATGAGTGTGTCAAAAACAAGATTACACAGACCACATTCCCCATGAATGCAACAATCAAACCCCAAACTTCCCCCCCCGAACAAAACAAACGTGCGCATTAACCCCGTGCACGACAGTGCCAACCGGCGTCAATCCCTCCAAACTCAAAAGGTCCATGTACGCATGCGAGAACCCCCGCAACGTCTTTGCCATCGGATTATTCAAGTCCGGTGTTTCTGCACAAATTTTGTGAGGCAAAATTACATAACAGAAAATACTTTGTAAATCAGACCCCAGCCAACAGGCAGAATAACAGAAAAAACATGTAGATTAATTCACAAAACTGTCTCGAAGGTGTGTTCCTCCACAAAATATACTCCAGCTGATATAAAGCCATTCAGTTTCCTCGGACAGACAAACAATTGTTCAGTGAGCCGGCTGTTATGAGTGCAGCAGATGAGGTAATCATTCTACTAGGAGGCATAAGCACAAAGAACGAACAGATTTATCCACAACTGTCCTGAAGTAGTGTAATTCCACAAACAAGCTCCAGCCGCTAGGCGGAGCCAGCACAAAAAACAAAACCGACATCCCGGTTCCTCGGATGATCAAGAGCCAAACTAACTCGGAGGGTGTGCAAAAAAAAACAAAACACCATAACTTACTCAGCCCGTCAACTTTATAAAAGACGTCCTTTATGTGAGCATGTAGATATTTTGCGGTCATCCAAAGTGTCCATTCTCGATCTGGCCGGGAACTTCAGTGTAAAAAAAACCTTCCGTCAATGCAAATGTTTCTTGGAGTCATGCCATAAAACAAACTCCAACTGCAAGGCGGAGCCAGCGCAAAAAGAAACAAAAATGGCACCCAGCTTTCTCAGATAATAGAGTTTCTCAACCGCGAGGCAGTCCACTAATATAAGAAACATCAAATGGCTTACTCCAATGTATTTATAAAGGAGAGTGCCTGTTTTGGACAAGTAAATACTTTGCGACCATTCTTAATTTCTATTCTCAGTTTGGCCGGGAACATCAATGCAAAGGCGATCTTCTGTTGGTGTAAGGTTTCTTGCATTCCCTGAACCGATCGCATTTCTCTCTTGTCGAATTCACAAAGTCTGGGAACGAGAAAATATTATGGTTCTTCCAAGAAAGCTTCCCTTTACTCCTCGCCTGGCGCAACACGAGATCTTTATTGGATGATTTCAGAAATCTGGCCAGAATCGATCAGGGCCTATCTCCCTCAGCAGATCTTCGAGCCAGGACTCTGTGAGCTCGCTCGATTTCCAGCATGTGGCCTGTTATGTGGAACAGACTCGGGAAAAGCTCGTCTAGGAATTTCACCATATCTCTGCCCTCTTCATGCTCAGGAATTCCAACAATTCGTATATTATTCCTTCGGCTCATATTTTCAAAATATTCCAGTTTTTCCTAAATTAATTCTAAATCTGTTTTGGACACGGGCAGATTAGCAGATAATTCTCTTTCCGATGACTCAAGATAATCGAATCGTTTTTCAACTTCTGTCACACTTGTAAACAACTCAGAGAATTTTGTTTCCATCGCCGTTGTTGGGCCTCATGTATTCAGATAGAAGACAAAGGCAGGCCTAACACAGTCGTGAAAACATAACTCAAGCCCCCACCTTCTAAGTCGTAAATTTTACTGATAAAAATCGCGCCAAAATCAAACAAAGGGAGTCCAAACAGACTACAAATCCCATGAAGCCTTGCTCACTAAAGGATCGAACTCTCAACTCCTATTGGATGAGGCACACAACAGAACGGCCCTCAACAATGATGTCATCGGGAGTAGAAATAACTCTGAGATGCTTCCGGGATTTGCTTCCAGCAACTTTGCTCGCCGTGCGTAGACGCAGTTCATCGCTGCTCTCAGGTGTAGCCTCGTGGCACAAGGAAGTAACGTCTGACTTGAAACTGTGGCCATACAATCTCCATCTCGCTGGACGAGTTGAGATTACTCTGTGTTCCACCAAACACTCTAATGGATCCGAAAGAGACTGCAGAGCAATCCGCATCTTCATCCGTTTGCCTGCAGAAGTGAAGAGATAAAAGATTTCTCTTCCATCTTCAATCAAGTCGACGTCGCTGATTTCTCCGCCAGCCCGCCGAGAATCAGCAGCCGTACCGCCCGCTGACAGAGCGAGGAAACGGCCTCCCGTCATCACCCGAGCCTCGAGGAAACGAGTCGGAGTTAAACGACGGATGAACACACATTCTAGCTGCATCCTCATTCGATTCAAGTAAGAGGTTTACATCTGGGCAGAGATAGAATATTATAGTGTGTTATTCTTGTGTATCAAGGTTATTGCTTGTACAATTTACAGACCGCCGAGTCCGCTCATTGCTGCTAATAATACTCAAGGTATTACTGTAATGTACTGTTATCACGAATGAGATCTGCTGTGTTGTAGTCCAACCACATTGGACTGTTGTGTATTTCCGCCATTGCGGGTGAGACCGGCACACTGAGTTTAACCATTAAAGAATCAAAGACCGCGGAACGGTTTACGAGCCGTCCACCGCGTCTCTGAGTGATAAACTAACAGCTGCTTTCTCTCCCACAACCGCGAAACCGGCTTTGGGGCTGTCACTTAATTCTCTCTCGTACTAACCACACACACACACGCGACCCCTCACAAACATTCTCGCACACATTTTTGGCTAGTAGATAACTTCGTGATAAAGCTCAGCTTTGTCCCTAAGCTATCATACAAGCGGATACACGTGGTAAACTGGAAGACGTCATTGACCGGTTTCTCTACGCCACATTCGCGGCCATATTCTCTGGCCGGAAATCTCACGTGACGTACTCTCCACGACAGTCACGTCCGCCATTTTGTGCGCGTCCCTCCTTACACACACACAATAGGATTATTTTGGTTACCATATCTAATCATATCACTGTTTAGTTTGTAGTTGTAAGTCAGAAGTTTATTGACTGCATTGTATTGATTATTAATTGATATTACTGCATAAATAAACTGTGTTATATTTCAGAGAGAAGTGTTTTGGTTTGTTTGCATACACCTGTGTCAAATGCTGACAGGATGTCAGTGCTCGGATTCAAGCCTTCATTGTTTTTTTCGAAAATCGATATTCTTCGGATGTCTGTTATACTACTGGTTATTAGTCCCTGATTCCAGGGTGGTGCCCCAGCGATATTAATCCTTATTAATATTCTATTGATTTTTGCTAATTGCTAATTATCTTTGATGATTGTTGAATTTGAAGGATAAAAATAAAGCTAACATTGATTCAAATCAATGTTCTATTGATTTGAATATTAATAATTATCTTTGATAATTATTAATTATTGTTAATAACGAAACCCGCTCCTAAATGTAGCACACTACATTTACTGGAGCCCCATATGAGGTTTTAATGAGTTAGATTCTATTATTTAATTTAAATATTAATTAATAACTAAAGAAATAATTATTAATTATTTCTGATAGTAACACTGATCTAAACAACCAGTAAAGCCCTACACCGTAATCGATCAACGTATTACAGCGAGATCCTCCAAGTCAGCAACAACCTTCGTCAGAATCACCGAGATGTTGGACAGTTGACGCTGAATTTCATCTCCCAACGCGCCATCTAAATCGAGTCCCCAGCTCGCAGTCCTGTCAGAGGCCTCAGCTTGAACACATAAGTGTCTTTTAATGTCTCCAGAGTCTGAGGATTTTTACTTTTTTGCCATGTTTACCTCAAAGAGCAAGTATGTAACTGGGTGTATCGAATCTCACCGGATCACAACATGAAAATAATTAAAAAACTAGCAAAGTTCTCAGAGCTTGTGTCTCACACGTCTGCCTCTCGCATGGCGTCATGTCTACGTCCAGCTCTTCGTTTTTAATTAATCTTTTTGTTTTAACATTTTTATTTTATTTTTGCATTACAAAAACTATAGCTTATTTGAAAATTAGAGAGTATAAGTGATTTAATTTTTTTAAATGTATATGCGTACCTCAATGACCTTTAAATAAGTGCTGTCTGAAAGTTCGCTCCATTGACCATCCCAGGTGCCACGCCAAAATCTTCACTATGATTTGCCATCTCCAAAGTCGGAGGTGGGCATTCAATTCTGCCAGACAGAACGTAGTTGGTTTAAAATGGAGCAGGAACTGAAGCAGTGTCTAGAAATGACAGGTAATTAGGTGGACTCGCGGAACAGTGCGTACAGTCATCCAAAATGAAATATGGCTTGAACGCGCACTATACGTTGTGCTGCATTTCATATCCGCTTGAATGCGACCACTGAAGCACACCCGTGAAGCAGGCTTGATAAAGTCAGGTGAGGGAGCATTTCAATATAAACAACGGTTCCATTCACTCCAAACACTGCACAACATTCCAACATGCACTATAAGTAAACAGTCATTAACTATGCAAAAACATTTTACAGCATTTTTTTAATAAATTAATCCTATTACATTTGGTAGTCCCAGTATATTGGTAATACTGAGTGAAATCCAGGACAGTGTGTAGCCTAGGTCTATGATAAGAAATATCTTTAATATCTTCTTTTCAACAAAACAAAACAATATCCTACTTGATAGTATTATGTCATGCCATTGTATCTTCATCTCTTCAAAACTCTGCAAAAGAACTGCACAGAACTACCATGTGTTCAGTGTGAGGAGATGCACTGTTCTTAAAGAGACAGTAACCACGTTTTAAGGGACACTTAAATTTTTAGCAGACATTTTATTCAAAGTGACTCACAAATAAGAAAGAGCCACAACATACATATAAGTTATACTGAAATCAGTTATGTGCATTGTGCAAGTATAGAACACTGATTTTAATTTTAGAGTTCTGGGTGTTTTGCAGTATTAATATTTAATTTAAAAATAATACAGTTTGATATATGCAGCGTTTACTTTTGGCCCACTGCCCTCAGTCAAGTTTGATTTTTGGCCCTTCATCGGAACAAGTTTGGGCACATCTGCTCTACGCAGATCTATAAGATCTATGCCTAGCCTCCATAGAATTATTCATTCTTTCTCCAAATTTTCAGGATATAGGGTGAATTGGTCTAAATCAGAAGCTCTTGCTCTGACAGCATATTGCCCTACCACAGCTTTCCAAACTGAAGTCTTTCAATGGCCCAAGCAAGGCATCAGGTATTTAGGCATTTGTATTCCAGCAAATTTGAGATTTTGTTAATTTTGACCCATTAATTAAAAGTTTCTCGTGTGATGTGGACAGGTGGACTTCTCTACATTTGTCTATGGCTGGGAAGGTCAATGTTATAAAAATGAATTGTATCCCCAAATTCAATTATCTACTGCAGTCTCTCCCTCTAGATCTAGAAGTTCCTTTTTCTTATTTTAAACTATTTGATAGAATATCTACACAAGTCCTTTATTTGGAATGGTAAACAACCTCAGTTATATTTCAGTAAGTTACATAGACCACTTGACAAATTTTAGACCACTTTATTACTATGCTTTTAATTTTAGACACCTGGTCCATTGGTCTCTTCCACCAGAGAGAGCCCCTCCCTGGTACAATTTTGAACAAGCGGTCCTTGCCCCAGTCTCACCATTGCAAAGTCTTTCTATTAAATTGCCTAGAGAAGTAAAAACGCATCCTATTATTTTTCACTTGCATTCAGTATGGGCAAAGGTTTCCTGTATGTTCAGTTTTGATACTCACAAGTACATGGTTGAACCCCAAATTATGTATTAACAAGTCCCCCTTTTGCTGGAAAGAATGGATTGAGAGGGGTGTTGCCACACTTGGTGACCTTTATGAAAATGGAGCTTTGAGATCATTTGAAAATTTAACACAGCAATTTGGGATTTCTAGGTCTCAATTTGTCAGGTATTTACAGTTGCGCCATTTACTTTGAACTATTTTTGGTGGTAGTACACAGCCCCCTAAGGCTGCAGACACTCTTTGTATGGTGTTCGCAGCCTTTGGAAAGGGTCATGAATCATCAGTGTATTATGCCCCTTTGATTCAGAGTCTGAGTGATGGAGCCTTAACATCTCTTAAGAGGTTGGGGGAAAGAGATTTGAACTTGGTATTGGAGGATGGGGAGTGCGAAAGAATGAAAAAACATGATAAAACTATGTCCAGGGATGCAAGGGTACACCTTATTCAGTTTAAGATCTTGCATTGTTTCTACTGGACTCCCTCAAGATTGTTTAGGCTTGGTTTAAAAGACACACCAACCTGCTGGTGATGTCAGTTGGAGGATGGAGACATAGCCCATGCTCTATGTTTCTGTGCTAATATTCAAGAATTCTGGGTAAGAGTCTAGAATTTTATCTGTGAGGCTTTAGATACTCAAATTGCATTCTGCTTTAGACTATGAACTGTATATTGGGTGATGGGGTGGTTCTTGAAGTAGGCTATAAATAAACAAACACTGCATGAAAAGAGATGTATCCGGACCAGTAGACTCCTGTAAAAACCGCTGAATTTCGGATATATTCAGAAAAGTTCAGGCCAAGAGTGTCAAATTCCACAGGCCCGTATAAATCCGGTTATATACCATTTTGGAAGTTAGTGACTGACAATTCATTTCGTGTTATGTCCATTTTTGCCATGCTATGTAATCTTCATAAGTTGTTTGTCAGCGGACTTTTTCACACCCGAGACACATTTGCATGTCTTACCTTCTGGATAAAATGGTCACCCCTATTGGTCATTTATCTCAAACTGAATTTGGCTGCTCATAAACTTAACCTACCTCTAAATCTTGACAGCTGTTGGATCACTGTAAACACTGGCTTTCATTTAATTGGTGTGGCAGGGCAGAGGGCGGGGCCAGGACGTGATTCCACACACCCGGCCCCTAATTAGGCTGATTAAGCCCGAGGGATAAGGGCAACCAGAGACAGCAGTGCGACAGAGAGGGAGTTACGGGCAGCTGTCCGACACCTGTGTGTGTGTGTGTGTGTGTGTGTGTGTGTGTGTGTGTGTGTGTGTGTGTGTGTGTGTGTGTGTGTGTGTGTGTGTGTGTGGAATCACGACACGATTGGTTACAATTTATTTAGCACATCCCTAAATCTTGACATTTATTGGGCCACTGTATGCATTGGCTTTAATTTTACTGGTTAAACTTAAAATTTAGCCCACCCAAAACCCAATCAACATTTAGCTTATGACTCTTAATACAGGCCTTTAATCAATGATGACACAATAATAGGATTTAATTACATTTATTAAAAGGATGTTTTATTAAACATCCTTTTTATGAAAGAATTGTTTAATTAAAAATTAGTTGCATTAAAAAGTTATCTTGATGTATGCCTATATACCTGACTTGTGACCCGGCTAGGTCATCGAGTAGGTAATTTAGAACTGTACCTACCAGACCTGTATTCTGTGAGATATAATAGGAACAGCATGTTTGGAGATGTACTAAACTTATCTATGTTTCAACCAATCGGAATCATTATATCTGTAACTTGACCTCATGTTTTAGTATAAATGCCCCCTTATATTGAAGCTGGGGAAAAGAAGCCTTCTACAAACTTGTAGATGATTTTTCTAATGCTGACTTCTGCCTTTAAAACTGCAAACAACCTTTCTTCAGTAACCACTTTTTCAGTTGATTGCAACTTTGACTCCTGGTCTTCATTTCACCCACTGGTTTAAAGGTCCTTTACTGTAATCTCCCAACAACTATTCCCACAATTTTCCAGATTTGACTCTTTTCATTTGTGTTTGCCTCAGCCACTGCTTTACCAGATACTTTTACTGCATCTTGGCTGACTGTGCTGCTGATTTTCCTGCACTACTGTCAGTTGATGCCCAGCATTTTCAGCACTCTCCAAAGTGACTGTCCTGGGATGCCTCTGGTGCCAACCTCCACAGGCAGGCACCTTGATCTCCATCTTTTTTGGACACACTCATTCACCAGCAGTTGGTAATTATGCAGCTTCCTCTCCAAGGCCTCCTCCATGTGGTCTTCCCATGGGACTGTCAATGCGACAGCATTATGATGGTCTTTGCTGTTCTAAACCAGATTAACAAGTCTAGTGTGAGCGAAGTGCTGACTATGCCCTAAGAGAATATGAGATGCTGCTGGATGTCTGCCTTCACCTTCCAGTCTGAGACGAGTCCAAGTAAGCCACTCTCATTTGTGTTTGAGGCTTTCTCTCCACTCCTCACAAAGCAGATATACTTGGGGCCTTTCTGGATTTTCCTATATTTTTATATAGCGTCTTCCAGAAGTCTTGCCAGAGCTTTAAGCACCTTATCGTGCCTCCAGCGGTATCTCCCATCTGTCAGAACTTTACTGCATGAGGACAGGATATGTTCCAGGTTTGCTGGTTTTCCACAGTGTGTGCAGCTTGGGTCTTCCTTCAATCCCCAGGTGTCCTTCCATCCCATCGTGTCCACCTTCCTTGCTGCAACAGTCCCACTGCTCTTGGCATCCTTCCTCCTCTCTCTTGGCTTGGCTTTTCCGAACCTTGGCTGTAGAGTGCTACCAATGGCCAATCGTCCAACTGCTACAGCACGTCTTTATGATGTAATCTGGACTCTGCCTCCTCGACTGCTGTTGCGGCTGACCACTTCCACCCTGTGTAAACCTCAAGAACCGCTGTCCTCACCTTGATGTCTTCATGACTTTGGATGGTGTGGAAAACAACTTTGATCTACTCATGTACATAATTTGAAGATTAGAGGGATACACAAAGGAGAACTTAATATCACAGTCCCACAGCATCTGTTTCATGCATTTGTAGGCAGTGTGGGCTATCTGTAGCTCCACACTGAAATCTGGATAAAAGTGGATCACCGGTTGTCAAAGTACCTCTTTCTGTTCTCTTGCATGTCTTAAGATCTCTGCTTCTCTCTGAAGTTAAGGACGTGATTACCAGATTATCAGAGGGGCCGGTCTGTCAATAAAGAAGCTGCCAGTTCTGTGCACTCTCTCTGTAGTTGGAGGAGATAGTAAATAATATCTTTTCCCTATGATTTCTCTGGAAAGTCAACGAAATGGATGTTCAATCTACAGCTTTTTTCTCCAGGTCTTGCACTTTATCTTGCACTATATTTTTCTTTTCAATGAGAGTAACTACTGAACAGGCTTCCCATCAGATCATTCTCTGTGGAACTGACCCAAGTTTCGACCTGATTAGATGACGTTTTGATGCAGGTTAATTTAGACTGGATGCCGTTGGTCATCATGTCAATTTGTTGACTAATTGTGCCTTTACACTGGCTTTAATCTCCTTCCAAAGTGTTTGAAAATGTACCTTTTAAAGTCAGAGTCTTTAGCCATGTTAGCCATGAGCTCACCTTGTTAGCTTTGGGAATGGTACAGGTCGATCAGGTTTTCTGTCCTTTTCGATGCAAATTATATTCTGCCATGAACCGTAAAGTATTTTAAAATTGTTATTAGCCAGATGAGCACAGTAATGCATGTCTAACCTCTCCACTTGCATGAGACTTTTGTCTCTGCAGAACAAAAATAGGTGTTTTCCAATCAGTGGGCATCTTCAAACCGGGATGGGCATTTTTAAACCGCTTTACACAATTTGCTTACTATATTGAGATTCCCTACTTTCATTGGATAGTTGAAAAACACCCCTCCCGGATTGGAAACGCCCACAGACTGAGAAACGCCCATTATTGTTCCGCAGTGACCTATACTTCACTTGCATCATGTGTTTTTTTTTTCTTCTTAACAATTTAAAGCTGCACTATGGCAATTTGTGCTCTCTAGAAACATCTGTGGTTGAAACATTTTTGTGATTAAAATTTTTTATTGATTCCCATATGAATACAAAATAAAGCACAACATAAATGAGCAGAATCAACAATTATCCCCTTTTAACCCCCATTAATTCCCCAAGCCCACCCCAACTCTCAACAAACATCATCATGGTCAAGCCTGAGTTACACATGTATATAAACACAATTTTTTTTTTTGTTGAGAAAAGAAAAATATAACAATCACCAAATAAAGAGAGAACAGAAGAAATGTAAAATTCCACAATGGATACAATTTACAATTTCGACCATAATCATGTTTCTCTCCACATGGTCCTCACTGAGAGCCTTCCAGAAAGGTCAAGTATTTTTCTAATTTCTTACCATAGACATCTAGTCTGCCAAGCAGTTTATATGACATCTTTTCAAATACTGCCCCCCTGCCCAATTCGGTGAACCATTCTTGAAATGAGGGAGCGCCTTTTAACTTCCATCCTCTAAGAATTATCTATCTGCCAATCATTAAACTAGTTTGGACCCAGCATTTTGTATATTTGTCACCTATTTTAATAACTGCCCTGTCACCCAAAATCACCCAAAATACAAAATACAGTCTGGGGCAGATTGAAATTTGAGTGTCTAGAATTCTTGAATCCTAGCGCAGAACCACAGATCATGGGCTATGTCTCCATCCTCAAACTGACATCGGCAGCAGGTAGGAGTATCTTTTAAACCAAGCCTAAACTATCTAGAGGGGGTCCAGTAGAAATGATGCAAAATCTTAAACTGAATAAGCCGCACCCTACACAGAGTTTTAATTTTTATTTATTATTCTTTCCCACTCCCCATCATCCAATACCAAATTTAAATCTCTTTCCCATAACCTCTTAAGAGCTGTTAAGGCTCTATCACCCAGACTCTGAATCAGTGAGGAGCAGTACACTGATGCTTCATGACCATTTCCAAAGGCTGTGAGCACCATACAGAGAGTGTCTGCAGCCTTAGGGGGCTGTGTTTTACCACCAAAAATAGTACAAAGTAAATGGCGCAGCTGTAAATACTTAAAAAATTGAGACCTAGAAATCCCAAAGTGCTGTGTTATATTTCAAATTATCTCAAAGCTCCATTTTCATAAAGGTCACCAAGGGTGGCAACACCCCTCTCAATCCATTCTTTCCAGCAAAAGGGGGACTTGTTAATACATAATTTGGGGTTCAGCCATATACTTGAGGAAACATTTAGGTGAGTTTCAAAACTGAACATTTGGGAAACCTTTGTCCATACTGAAAGCAAGTGAAAAATAATAGGATTCATTTTTACATCTCAATTTAATAGAAAGACTTTGCAATGGTGAGATTGGGGCAAGGAATGCTTGTTCAATATTGTAACAATGTAACTTACTGAAATGTAACCAAGGTCATTTACCATTCCAAAAAAAATAAATAAAATAAAAATAAAAATACATTCGATCAAATTGTTTAAAATAAGAAAGAGGAACTTCTAGAGGGAACTTCTGCAGTAGATAATTTACAATTATAGCATACAATTCATTTTTATAATATTGAGCTTCCATAGCCATAGGTCCAAATTAACTCTAACTAAATCTCTCAAATTTGCTGGAAATAAAATGCCTAAATACCTAATGCCATGCTTGGGCCACTAAAAGGCGCCAGGTTGGAAAGCTTTGTTAGGGCAATATGCTGCCAGAGCAAGAGCTTCTGATTTAGACCAATTCACCCTATATCCTGAAAATTTGGAGAAAGAATGAATAATTCTATGGAGGGTAGGCATAGATCTTCTAGGGTCGGAGACAAATAATAATATATTATCTGCGTAGAGTAGAAATTTATGCACGTCACCTCCTGCTACAACCCCAGGTAAACCATCCTCTTTTCTTATTGCAGCTGCTAATGGTTCCAGGGCAAGACAGAACAGCAAGGGGGAGAGAGGACAGCCTTCACGAGTTCCCCTACCAAGAGACAAATAATCTGAAATTAATCCATTAGTTTGCACTTCCATTAGTGGTTGTTTATAAGGTAACTTATTCTACCCAATAAAAGTGTTCCCAAACCCATACATTTCCAAAATCTTAAAAAGATAGTCACATTACACCCTATCAAACGCCTTCTCGGCGTCAAGTGAGATGGCAGTGATCGGGGTCTGCTCATCTGCTTCTGACCACATAATGTTTATTAAAATATTATCAGAACTACAACCACGAATAAACCCCACTTGAACTATATGTGTAAGAGATGTAATTACTCTGTTTAATCAATTAGCTAGAATTTTAGACAATTTTTTTTACATCTAACTGAATCAGCAAAATTGGAAGCAAACTTTTGCATTCATTCAGGTCTTTATCTTTTTAAGAATGAGACTGATCAGGGCTTGCGTCATGGTTGGCGGTAGTTCACCTTTCTTTAATGACTCTGTGTAAACTTCTAACAGAAATGGAGCCAGTTCTGTGACATAAAACAATCTGGCCCCATTGCCTTACCTCTTGGTAAGGCTTTAATTACCTCAACAAGCTCCTCCAAAGTAATATCTGAGTCCAGAGAGTTTTTTTGATCATCCTTCAGTTTAGGAACTTCTAATGGCTCTAAAAAATTGCTAATATCCTTATCGGTAGATGAAGACGTGGAACTATAATGATCGAAATAGAAATCTTTAAAAGCCTTATTAATATCTGTGGCAGAAGTAAATATCTTGCCTCCAGAAGACTTCACTGAAGGAATGGTGGAAGAAAACTCTCTCAGTTTTATGTATCTGGCAAGTGTTTTCCAGCCTTTCCCCCGACTCAAAGTATGTCTGTCTTGCCCTGAATAACCAAAACTCTACCTTCTGTGACAAAATAGTGTTGTACCTATATTTTAGCTGAGTCAGCTCTCTAAGACTGTTGGATGACATTCTGTGATTCAAATCTGTTTCAGCACTTTTAATGCTCTTTTCCAATTCTATGAATTCCTGTGCTTTGATCTTTTTAATAAGTGAAGTATATTGTATGACCCGTCCCCTAAGGACTGCCTTAAGTGCCTCCCAAGTGTCTTTAACATTTGTTGAAATTCAGTGACTTGTAGAAGGGATGGATTAAAGCGCCATCTATATGATTTTCTTTTCTCTAAATGCGGCAACATCTCTAAACACACCAAAGTATGATCTGAAACTAAAATGTTCCCAGTTGAGCAATCAGTGGCAAATGGAATAAGTGACTTAGATACAGTGCATCCGGAAAGTATTCACAGCGCTTCACTTTTTCCACATTTTGTTATGTTACAGCCTTATTCCAAAATGGATTAAATTCATTATTTTCCTCAAAATTCTACAAACAATACCCCATAATGACAATGTGAACGAAGTTTGTTTGAAATCTTTGCAAATTTATTAAAAATAAAAAACAAAAACAAAATCGCATGTACATAAGTATTCACTTTGTCTGTAAGACCAAGATTTTTACACATCCTCTGTAGGTTCAACATTGCTTTAAATAGTCTACACACATTTGCATCACTATGATCAAGAAGTGGATCCATTAACAGATTGAAGTCTCTACCCAAAACCATATCTTGAAGGATCCCAGCTGCTTGTAACTTTACCTCAATATCTATAAAAAAAAGTTCTGGTCATTAGCGCTGGGTGCATAAATATTAGCTAATGTAAGATTTTACCCCTGTATTTCAGCCAAAACAATAATGACTCTTTCTAAATTATCTTTGACCTGTTTGAGACATGTAAATTGTAAATGCTTACTTATCAATGTGATAACACCCCTGCTCTTACTCGAACCAGCACTACAAAACACATGTCCACCCCATTCCCTACCAAGCTTTTCTGCTTCCTGTGGAGAAAGGTGTGTTTCTTGAAGGAACACATTATCATTGTTTTTAGGCTTAAGGATAGATACAACCTTCCTTCCTTTTATAGGGTGCCCCAGCCCATTGACATTCCATGTGGAGAGAAACATTTCACCTATATTAAAGTGTGACATATTGACATGCAAAGATAAATTGTGTCCAAAGACAAAATTATATAGACCACTTTCCAACATTGATTTAATCATAAAAATCTGAACAATCCACAGAACAGAAAAAAGATGTGCTTCAACCCCATGCATAACAGTCCCAACTGGCATCCATCCCCTGGAAATCCGACGGTCCATGGATGTTCATGAGATTTTCAGCGACTATTGCTACCAGATTGCTCGAGTCTGGTGTTTTTAAAAAAATGTTTTTTTTTTTTACATAAACTGTACCATTAAATTGCACATAAATATATTCAATAAAATAGGCCCCAGTAAATGATAACATCGAACCCACAAAATGAACAAGTGAACTCAATAATAAGTCAAATGCTCAAAAGCTCACCTTTTGCTTGTGCAGAAATTTATTACACTCTTTGAATCTGTCCCGTTTCACTTGTGTAGCACTGGCGAAGTCTGGCAACACCATAATGTTGCAGCCCTCCCAGCACACCTTGCCTTTATTCTACTCCGCTCGTAGAACAAGTACTCTGTCTGCCGACCATCCTGGGGTCTGTCGCCTGTTTTGGGAAGCTGAGCAAGCGCTCTGTGTGCGTGCTCTATTTTGAGCCAGTGGCCCGCTGTGTTGATCAAATTCGGAATGAGCCCTTCCAAAAACTTGATCATATCTTGACCCTCAGTTCTCTCTGGGATTCCAACGAAACAAACATTTTTATGGCTGTTCCGATTTTCCATATCCTCTATTTTTTCCCTCACCTGGTCCATATCAGCCTTGGTGGCAGACAGGTTAGCCTGTAGCTCTTTCCCGGACGACTCCACAAACTCGACTCGCTTGTCAACAAGCAGCTTACATTTGCATAGCGACACGTGACTCTCTGTGGTTGAAACTTAAAATTGCAAGCAATTTGCGGAAGAACACTAAGTCAGTCGTGTTTCAGCACTGCTCTTCTGTGCGGATAAATCTCATGGTTTGAGATTACCTGGATATCACCTGTGTGTAATCATGACTGGAAGATATTCAGAGTCGGAGTCATAATGTGCTATTTTCATGGTGATATGGTATTAGAGTAAACATTTCCAACTAAAATATTACTTGCTTTGATAAAGATAAACAGCACTTTACATATTTTGAATGAATGCATTTTACACTTTAAGTGCTTTTCTGACAATAAACTCAAAGCGCTTTTACACTGAACAAACCACTACCAGTTACCAGCATATTTTAATTTGATTAATCAGTTTTATCTACTATTAATGTTGTATTATGCTATACTTATCAATTTAAGACGTGAAACTCATGATATGGTTGATAAGAGATCAACAGAATACTTTATTATTTTAGATAATATTGTACTGCCTCAGTTGATAATGCATGTAAAACCATAATACTACAATAGTATGTCCATGCACTGCACACAATAACACTGTCAATTAAAATCATAAAATGAGGATTCAGTAATGATGGGGATAAAATATGCTTTGTTAAACATGAAAATAATATGAAGAAATATGTCATATAAAAATTACAATAATACGTTTAAATTATAATTTCGTTAACAGTAAAGTTATAATGGATAGATTGTTACACACTAAACAAATTAATATGAACATTACTGTGCAATTAAATCTGTAAATTTTAAACAATTTGAGATGATTATACATTGTAAACAGACAGATTATCTGCTAAAAGGACAATAAGTGATGGCATGTGCTTTTCTGCGAATAGGGCAAAAGAAATGAGAAAACAGCAGCACACATATTCTTAGGGAACCTGCAAATTGTTCAGTTCATATGAGCATGACAAGCTATAAAAGCTTCAACAAAACTACCAAAAAAAAAACAAAACAAAACAAAAATCCAAGCATTATAGCAAGTTAGAACTTTGCCAAACAGTTAACAGACAAACATCCATCCAGACTGCAGCGATGCTGTCCTAACTGTGTGACAGTGACTGACTGAACTGAACAGTGTAGTTTCTCCAGCCTGAACACGTGACAGCTGGTACTTCTTTTCTGTGTTTATGGACATGACACAATGACGCAAGGATGAACAACATAAGCCAGCGATTTCGTGCCAATTCCGAACTGACAGCTCAAAATACAAATAATTTCTATAGGCTTACCGTAGTGAATCGGGATAAGGTAAGGACATTTTTGAGCACTGTTTGTTTATGTACTCAGTCAATAATGGCATTTTGTTAATTTTTAAATCAAAAATCATAAACATTTCGTAGTGCAGATTTAAAAATGCATCAGTGTTTTTTTTCTTATCGTTTCTTATTTTCTTTTTGTTCACCTCTTTAATTTACATTGTGTGGAAAAAGGAAAATGTTGTCTTAATTGGATAAATTGAGCTCAAAAGAATTTTAGTGACCTACAACCTCAGTCTCCTTTCACTTGCATCGCATCTTTTTTTCTATACAATGAAAGTGAATGGAAATGGAGGCCAACAATGTGCCTAAAATCTCCTTTTGAATTTAACGTAAGAAAGTCATAGGTTTGGAAAAAACATGGGGGTGAGAAAATTATGACAGAATTTTCAACTATACCTTTAATCAATTATTTAATGAAATAATTTCCCATATAATATTCTGGTTCAAACATAAGTTTTCAGTATGTATCAAAGATTTGAGTTCTCAAACTTCGGCAAATTCAGTGACTAGTACTCTCTCAGAAGCACTTATTGTAGCAGCCTGTTACCTTGTAAATAAACATTTGTTTCATGGCTGACTAATAAAAACATGTGCCTTCTGACTCCCAGAAGTTGCAATGCAACCAGTAAATCAGAATGAAACTCTTGCCATTTTTGTGTGCATCAGAATGGCCATGAGGCCTTGAGCATTGCACAAGAATTCTATCTGAGGCTGAGACTTACCTTCTAACTCAGTGTTCCTTCTGTTTTATTTTATTTTAATTTTGTTAGATTTCTGCAAATTGACTTCATTTTGAAAAACTCTTTGCATGCACTCAGCAATTTTTTCCTCACTTTAAAAGTTTTACTCCTAAAGAAAGGAATACTTATTTTGAAATGTATGCATAAAAGCATGAACTGTCATGAGATGAAGACTCCAGTCATATCAGTAAACTTATAAAAGCTGTTTATTCTACATGGAGAGAGTCCCCTCATGGGGGCCACCATGTTAGGATCACATGACCAGCTGAATACTACTCTCAGTAGCCACCCTGTTATCGGATACTTTCATTCATGGAATAATCATGGCTTATTGTGAATATTACATTTCTCTAAATGGCATCAGTAACTAAGAACTATTGTATTTGAATGATGCTGCATCCATGCCCATAGGTGACAGTGTAAGTCAGAGACAATGTAAAATGTTTTTAAAAAATCTGAGTGCTCCTATAATTATTCAGTGTTCTACAACAATAAGAGTTCAATATTTATTTAACTAACCACCCCATCCCTCATGCTTAACTAATAGACATTGGGCCCTATTTTAAGACCGGTACATCTGAAGTGCAGTGCCATGCAATACGCCATATATGCAAAGTCAGCGGACATGGCCATATATTTTTGGTATTTTCATGCAAGCATGGGCTAAGTCTTGGCGTAAGTAGGTTGTTGAAATTTTGTGCCCAAAGTGCAAGTGATATAAATGAAGACAGCCCATTCATAAGAAGTTGCACAGTATCTGTGTCCATCATGAACGTCAGGTATTATTGTAACATTCGGCAAGGCAGGACAGGCTGAAGACAGGAACGGCAAAGATGAGACGATGATGAAGTGAGAACCCAAGTGCAGTTTTATTTTAGAAAGTGCAATAAATCCAAAAAATGTGAATCCAAAACAAACATAAATGACTTGACTTCATTACATCAACAATACTCTACAAAAGACTAGAGAACATGAGGGCTATAAATACACAGACTAGGTAAACAAGTTAACAAGACAACCAATGAAAATACAAAACTGATAACAAGACAATGAAACATGAACCAATAACAAGACTATAAACCAATGAGAACAAGGCACATGAACAAGAGGGAAACAGGATAATCACATGACTAGACAAGGAAGTGAACTAATTTCAAAATAAAAGACCTGAAAACATGAACAAAAACACATTTAAACATGACATATATACCATTATTATACACACACACACACACACATTATATATATATATATATATATATATATATATATATATATATATATATATATATATGTATATGTGTGTGTGTGTGTGCGCGCATGGAAAAGGTGGTACTCGTCGGAATTAATTGGATGTAGGCTCCATTATAATGATAGATATGATATGATAATGTAAGTATATAATTAATCATATTGATGTACTGACACACAACACCATGGCTAGTATTAACTGCAATTGTCAGGGACATAATTGTATGTGCCATTGTAATTCAGAAGTTTAACATGCACTTTGATAAAATCCCCAATAGAATGCAAAGTTTGAGTTTAGACTTTGTGCTGAGAATAGATGTGGTTCTCAGACGTTTTGAGCAATAACTTATTTCTTACAAAAACAGCATATTAGGCCTTGTGCCACTTTATTCAAATTAACCTCCCATGTACTTCTGTGAATTCACCCACTGTTTGCATGCATACGCACAGTCGTGTGATGCCAAGACACGCAAATTGCACTTAGATTTCTTGCTATCACGACAAATCGTAAAAGACAGAGCACGTAGTCGTAGTGCTGCAGGTAACGCACATACAAAAATAGTGCTCATTGATGAAAAGCCTTAATATAGCGTTGAACTGAAATAGAGGTGCTGCCGCATAAATGATAAAATCTTCTTCCAGGCGTCCTCTTGTGCATATGAATGCGGTTTGGTCTGTCCACCCCACAGCATGACCACTGCAGCAACAAAAAGACACATGTTCAGATGCACAAACAGATACATGAACAAACAGTAAAACACACACACAAACAGGTTTGTTTCACTATATGTGAAAATCATACATCTCATAAACTTCCATTGATTTCATAGTAGGCTAATGATATTTTCTATCCCCTATCCCTAAACCTAACCCTCACATAAACCTGTGCACATCAGTAGATTTTAAGCTTAATATGATTAGGCCTTTTTTTTTTTTTACTAGTGAGAACCACATAAAATGTCCTTACTAGTGGGTTTTCAACAAGTCTATATTAGTGAGGACATTTTCAAAAATTTGGCACTCACAAATATAGTGAAACCTACACACACACACACAATAAGGTCTAGTTAGGCTAGGCATCCTGTGAACATAGGAAAATACAAAGATGGAATGAGCAAATCATGCATGCATACTGATCTCCAGAAACCCCTGCATGTTGAAGTTAGTTGCACGGAAGTGAGGAGAGTAAGGGGGTTCAATCAAATGACCCGCTTCAGGATATGTCAGGACTTCCAACAAGTGCCCATTTCCTGCTTTCAACATCATCATCTCCATCTGAGTTTAAAAGATAAACATCAAGAATCCATTTCAGACCATGAATTCTTCAAGGCTAATTTATACTTTCTGGGCAAACAGGCTTCTTTTAGTTAGCCTTTAACAGGCTTCAAACATTTATAACGAAATGCACTGACGTTTTTGTTCTGCCAAGGTGTTATTTGGTGATGTTTCTCCTGTTGGCGCACATCTTTAAAATTCTTGATTCTTGGCTAGCCGACGCTGCTAAACTGATCGGTGTGTTTATAACACTGCCTGACTATTTTTAAATAAAGTAATTTGCCTTCATATGGTGCATCGAAGCTCAAGGGTGTAATATAACTTAAGAGTAAAACACACTATAAAATTGAAGGACAGCTGAAAAAAAACAAACAAAAAAAAACCCGACATAATATATATGTAAGGTAAGAAGAGTTATGAGTTAACTAAGATTATTTCAGATTTGCATTGACTTGCAGTCGCATTTTGATACAGTTTGAGAAATATAAAAACTTTTTTCTGCATGAGCAGAGCATTTACAGTAAATCTATCTCTGTATCTTTTCATGTGCATATTTTACCATGTGTAGTCCAAACGAATCGAGCCTATAATCTTGTTTTCTTTCCTTAAAAAAAAGAACTGAATGCATTAACTAGAAAAGAAATGACTTGCAATTCAAAGTTTTAAACAACAGCATGTCTATGTATGCCTGAATTCTGTGCACAAATGGCTAGTTAATGTAAAAATCACATTAAATCTGACTTGGCTGTTCACACTGAAGGCACATTTAAATAAATCAGATACGTATACAAAATATTGTATGAAAAAGGCCAATGTCACATTTATTGAATACATATGTAACTCAAAGACTTGCACCTTTTTTGCATGGTAAACCCCACCAAAGTTTTTTTTTTTTTTTTTTTTTTTAACTAAACAACTCTAAGAAGTCTAAAAAAATACATGCACATGTCATTTTGACTGAACTCATTTTTCCCCAGAGCACAGGCAATACAATTATTTATCTTAAACAAATAAGGCATCAGAATTCCATCAGCAAACTAAAGGGAAAGATTTTGACTATGGAGATCATTACAGCATTCATCATTGATTAGTAATGTGTTTAAAATTACAGAATTAAAAATATATGACTCACGTCTTCAGCACATTCAACTGCAGGCCAGGTCTGATCATCACCAGCAGTCACCAACAGAAGTGGACACTTTATTCTCCCAACCTATGTGCATTTCAATAAACAGACAATTTATATTAAAACAATATGATTGCAAAGCTAAAATAGAAAATATGTCAGCAATATAGTCCATGTTGACGCTGTGCATCGGCTTTGAGAGTTGGGTCTGTAGGAATCGACAAGAGGATGTCTCTGCAGATAATCTGGTTATCTTCATTCACACGTATCTTATCCGTATGCCTGCAATTAAAATGATTGATAAAGTATTTAGTGTTAGGAAAATACCCACAAGGTATAGATTTACCAAATATTACTATTATGTATTGTGTAACCACTGTCAATCTGATTTTATAAAACTGTAGCCCCCAAAAGTATTTAGCCAAACAAATATATACACTTAAGCCACACAAATATATAAATGTCATTGCATTAGATGGCATAATATCAAAGGTGTAATGTTTGATGTATTTGTTAATGTATTTCATGTCTTTTATTTTGAAAGTTTATTTCCTGTTTCATGTCATGTGGTCCCCTGGTTCATGTGTCTTGTTTTCATTGGTTTATTGTCTTATCTTGTTTAGAGTTCTTAGTGTTCATTGGTTATCTTTGTCATGTGTTCTCCCATGTCCAAGTATTTAACCTTCATGTTTGCCATTGTCCATTGTCAGGTATTGTGAATGTAACTTTGTGGGATAGTTAATGTCATGTCAAGTCAAGTCTATGTCAAGTCTATGTCAAGTCAAGTCATTGCCAGCGCCAACAACATTACAGAATACCTGACCTAACCATGAACCCAGCAGTTCAACTCCTACGCCTACGTCAGGGGAATCGTCCACTGGAGGAATAAGTACAGGACTTCTTCCCACGTCATGGCCGCCGAGCCAGCGTCCCACGTCGTGGCCGCCGAGCCAGAGTTCCATGTCATGGCCGCCATCTTTTGCTCCAGATCCTGAGTCTACTCCATGCCATATCACAGCAACGCCTCAGCCTGCTCCATGCCATGTCACAGTGACGCCTGAGCCTGCTCCATGCCATGTCACAGCCACGCCTGAGCCTGCTCCATGCCATGTCACAGCCACGCCTCAGCCTGCTCCATGCCATGTCACAGCCACGCCTGAGCCTGCTCCTCCCATGTCACAGCCATGCCTGAGCCTGCTCCATGCCATGTCACAGCCACGCCTGAGCCTGCTCCATGCCATGTCACAGCCACGCCTGAGCCTGCTCCATGCCATGTCACAGCCAAGCTTCAGTCTGCTCCATGCAAGGTCTCAGGCTCATCTCTGGCCAATGAACCAGCGTTGCAGGCCTCATTTGTTCCAGAGCCATGTCTCACTGGGCTATTTGAGCTGGAATTGGTTCCCACCCTTGTGCCCACCCTTAGTTCTCCTGATCAGGCAAGGGGAACTTTCGACCCTCCGACCCCGCCTAGACCCTCCGAGCCCTGGAATCCGCCTTGGCTTGTCGATCCCTCAACATTATCTTGGCTCTATGTTCCCTCGGCTCCATTGTGGTCCTTCAGCCTGTCGGCTTTACTGGGGTCCCTCGTCCCTCCAACTCCTCCTTGGTCTTTCGGTCACCTGGCTCCACCTTGGTTCTCCGATCCTCTGGCTACACCTCGTCTCTCTGATCCTTCAGCTTCACCGGGGACCTCCATCCCTAAGGCTCCGCCTTGGTCCTCAGCCCCACTGGCTCCCCCTCAGTCTTCCGATTCCCCAGCTCTGCCTTGCTCCTCTGAGCCTCTGGTGCCGCCTTGGTCCTCCCTTCCTCTGGCTCCACCCTGGCCCTTCGAGCCATCGGCTACTCTCTGGGTACCAAGTTCCCTGGTGTCGCCCTTCAAATCTCTCATGGCTCCACCTTCCACTGGCGTTGCCCTGATCCCATGCTCCATGCCCTGTCTTGCCAAGTCATGCCTCAAGACCCCCCCACCCCAGCTCCCTATTGAACTTTGGAATTGTCAAGGTAATTTGAACTTGTCAAGTCACATTCATGTTTATGTTTTATTCACATTTGTAGTTAGGGTTTCTGGATATCACGATTTATAATAAACTGCACTTGGGTTCATCACTCATCATCGTCTTTGTCATTGCCAGTGCCAGCGACGTTACAGAAGGAAGGATCATGAACTTTTAAGAAAGATAGCACAAGTACACTATAAGCAATATATTTAATAAAATTTAGCTTTTTTGGTTTTTAAATGATAAAACAATAGGTATACTATTTATTTATTTATTTTTACACTTGCTGGATGTCAAACATAAATGAGACATGTTCATAGTTAATGTGGTGAGCCAGAGGTGTAGCTACAGGACAGGCAAGGCAGGCAATTGCCTGGGGCTTCGCAGTTAGAGGGGGTATCTAAGGGCTGATTATTTAAGACATCAGCCTTTTCCAATCTCAAAATAATGAATAGTGACATCTCAGCAACCCCCATTGTGTCTTGTTCGAATTTGCATTGCATAAGGCACATGACTTGTACGGTACATCACATCTACTTGCGCAATACTTATATTATGTACCCCCCACTTGAGACACTCTTTCCTAATGTTGGGAGGCTTCAACAGAGGCCAAAGGAGAGACACTGGTCTTCACAAGCACAACATATCACATCTTCAAAGCCTGTTTACACACAGGACGAGGCATGGTTCTCACAGTCAGCAGTAGAATGGAGCAGAACAAGAACAGAAAAAGTTTTCAAAAGTTGAACTTGCTCCACTCTTAAAATGTGCCGCACATTGCTGGAAATGCATCAAAACAGTCAAAGACATACATCTAGTGCATGTTTACATAGACCAGCAATTAAAAATAGCTCAGATCTGGATTGATGCATCCAGTCCATCAAGTAACATGTGGTAACATGTAAACAGTGGTCTGGATAAAAACAAATTATACTTACAAAGTTTAATAGGCATAAACAGTTCATAGCATAAAACTAATAAAATAATAAAACAATATAATAAACAACAACTGTTGAAGTCACAGCAATGTAAGGCCATTGAACCATTGAACCTGACTAATAAGAAAAAAAACTTTTTTTATATTAAACTATTTTTCATATTATATATTTTTCATGATCTTGCAATCGAAAATGACTCAAAAAGGCAACATCTCATTATAATTCGAATAACAACAATACATGTATTTTACAAAGCTAAATATACTTTGGTCAGTGAATGAAACAAATATGTTTTTTGTATTCTAAGGAACACTTCTAATTTGTCAGCAAATTATATTGTCTAAATGTCTAAGCTTTAATATGACACCCATTTTGTGTTGGCCGAGTGAACATGAATGAAATTGATGATAATAAATTTGTATCTGCACCCTCAAGTCTGGGTTTAAGGTATCAATGATTAAAATATACAGAGATTGTCAGTAAAGAAAGAAAATGTTGGGGCCAGCACCCACGTCTGCCACAGTCAACGAGCCTGTTCCTGCCAGCGTCTGAGGCCTCGTCCATCCCAGAGCTGGCGTCTGAGGCTTCGTCCGTCCCAGAGCCGGCGTCTGAGGCCTCGTCCGTCCCAGAGCCGGCGTCTGAGGCCTCGTCCGTCCCAGAGCCGGCGTCTGAGGCCTCGTCCGTCCCAGAGCCAGCGTCAGAGGCCTCGTCCGTCCCAGAGCCAGCGTCAGAGGCCTCGTCCGTCCCAGAGCCAGCATCTGAAGCCTCATCCAGCCCAGTGCCAGTGTCTGAAGCCTCATCCATCCCAGAGCAGTGCTCCCGCCCGCCCGGAAGAGGAGGAGAAGGGCTCCCACTCCCCAGTTTACTTTTTTAGTAAACTATTCAAATTTGCGCCTCCTCACTCAGGCCCACTCCCCTTGGGAGCCCAGAAAAAGGTGGCTAATCGATAGGATGTTATTGACTTTAGGGGGAGAAGGTCATTCCATCACAGATTTTTAGTTCACAATAATTATACTAGGAAAAATACAGTTAGCAGTGATGGGTAGTAACGGATTACATGTATCTGGATTACCTAATAAGATTACCAAAAACAAGTACTTGTAATTGGATTGTTACATTTTAACATACTCATAATTGGACTACAGTTACTTTTTATAGATTACATGATTACATATTAACAAGGCAATGGCAGTAAATTGTTTATTGATCATCCTAATCATTCTCTTTTTTCAATCTTTTACATTTTTCATTCTAAATCAGCACACCGATAAAAAACACTTGGTAAGTCTTCTGGTATTTTTGGAAGAGAGGGGGAGGAGGAGGGTTGTGTGTGTTGCACTCAGAACTGATACTCGCTACTAGCCAGCCAGGTGAACATGGAGCGGTCTACCTCAGCATTTAACCACTGGATCTATAGAGATAATTTCATTTTTAAGAATGAAATTACTCCATTGGTGTGAAGCTCAGACATTGAACTTAATTGCTTCGAAGGATCTAGTGGATGCCATCTCTAAGGGTTCTGCCCGCAGGGTACAGTACACAATAGTTCAACTGGAAAATGTGCAGCAATATGGAACAAAGCGCATTGCTCTACTGTTGCTGCTGATGCAGTGGAGTCCACAGCATGAAACTTGACATAAAACATGACCCAATTGTTCCTTGTGTGACTCAGTGGAACTCTGCTGTTTTAAAATATTCTAGTATTCATGCTGTTCAAAAGATAATATCTTGCACCTCAGCTTTGGAATAGGTGATGGACTGTCAGTAAGCAGTAATGGTTAAAAGTGTTTCAGGGTTTTTTAGAAGCTTTTACCTAGCATAGTAATTGCTTTTGATTTTATGCTCATTAATGTTCTTAATGTTGCTTTTGTATTATGCACTTAAAATGAACTTGATGTCTCAGTGCTATGCACTGTCATTGCTGTTAGATTTAATGTTTATTTCATTCATGTAATGTTTAATATGCTTTTTAAAAATGTCATGTGGAGCTCTTTTTGTGAGGCTCTTTTTGTTAGTAATGAAGAATGAAACAGATTTTCTTCTCTTTGTACTTTTATGATAAAAAGATTATACTAAAACGCATGTGACATAAAATAAAATAGAATTAGGTTGAAAGTAATCCAAAAGTAATCGGATTAGATTACCCCAAAAATTTAATCTATGAAATTACATTACTGATTGCCTTTTTGTCATGTAATTTGTAATAAGTACCAGATTACAATTCACAAGTAATCCGCCCAGCACAGACAGTTTGTATGCTTTTTTTCATTAGTAAAACAGTTTTGGTCACCATCAGGAATTAATGTGTGAAAAATATCATGTTACTTTAAATGAGGTTCAGTCAGACAGTATATTAATCAAATCAAATCAAATCACTTTATTGTCACACAGCCATATACACAAGTGCAATGGTGTGTGAAATTCTTGGGTGCAGTTCCGATCAACATAGCAGTCATGACAGTGATGAGACATATACCAATTTACAATAACATCAAATAAACACAGCACAATTTAAACATCTGATGTACACATAATTACACTCAACAATATACAAATAACAACATACACTGTACAGTATACAATACGCTGTTTTTTTTTACTATATAGATACACATTATTCAATAAAATTAAAAATAAAAATATATATAAAAAAGTATATATATATATATATATAGAATGTACAGTATTGTACTGTATTGACATTCAGGCTGTCGGTTGATAGTCAGTTGTTAAGAGAGAACATAATATAATAATAATATAATTTATGACAGTCCGGTGTGAGATATAAGAGTAAGGGTAATAAAGTGCAGTGCTGATGTACTTTGATCGTGGGAGATCAAGAGTTCAGAAGTCTGATTGCTTGGGGGAAGAAGCTATCATGGAGTCGGCTGGTGCGGGTCCTGATGCTGCGATACCGCCTACCTGATAGTAGCAGTGAGAACAGCCCATGGCTTGGGTGGCTGGAGTCTCTGATGATCCTCCGAGCTTTTTTCACACACCGCCTTGTATATATTTCCTGGAGGGAGGGAAGCTCACCTCCGATGATGTGTCTGGCAGTTCGCACCACCCTCTGCAGTGCTTTGCGGTTGTGGGCGGTGCTATTGCCGTACCAGGCGGAGATACAGCCAGTCAGGATGCTCTCCACAGTGCAGGTGTAGAACCGTGTGAGGATGTGGCGGTTCATTCCAAACTTCCTCAGCCGTCTCAGGAAGAAGAGGCGCTGATGAGCCTTCTTCACAACGACTTCAGTGTGGACGGACCATGTGAGTTCCTCAGTGATGTGGACACCCAGGAACTTGAAGCTGCTGACTCTCTCCACTAGTGCTCCATTGATGGTGATGGGACTGTGTTCTCTGTCTTTTCTTCTGAAGTCCACCACAAGCTCCTTTGTCTTACTGATGTTGAGGGAGAGGTTGTGCTCCTGACACCAGTGTGTCAGGGTGTGCACCTCCTCTCTGTAGGCTGTTTCATCATTGTCAGTGATCAGACCTACCACCGTCGTGTCA